>NC_056572.1:34387456-34416395 GCF_018340385.1 Cyprinus carpio | reverse complement strand
ACTACAAATATGATACTAATTGTAAAGTGGGATGGGTGGCTAGAGGGAATTGTTTGGGTTTTAAAAATATATGGATCTCAATTTACGGAAATTGGAATTGTAATGATGTAAACGTACAGTGATGGGCTTAAAGGGGATGGGGAACACATTTGTGTAATAAAATTCTTAAATACCTTACTGTTAAATAGGTGGAAATTCAAGTTTGACCATTTTGGACCAGCTACCCTCTTGAATGACTCTATCCATATGGGTATAGTCATATAGCTGAGGTCAAGAACTATTCATAAACAGTTGGTTTCATGTATGCCGTTTTTAGAAACTATTTTACAAACTTCAGAATGACATATGTTACTTCTCCATGCTCGAGCCCTTTCCAAAACAAATCTATTTGGTTTAGTCCTAAGAAAAAGTTTAAAATTTTAACTTCTCATGGACACAGCCTTGGCTCAGGCTTAGTTTCAGTGAGGATTGCAGCACCGACCTCAATTTTGATATATTTTTTTTTAGAAAATGTAGTATTATACCAGGTGCTGGTCATATAATTAGAATATCATCAAAAAGTTGATGGCTTCAAAAAGTGAAACTTGTATATTATATTCATTCATTACACACAGACTGATATATTTCAATTATTTCTTTTAATTTTGATGATTATATCAGTTTCTCAGAAAATTAGAATATTACTTAAGTTATAATCATCAAAATTAAAATAAATAAATAAAATGCTTTTTGAATGGAATTAGTGAAATAAATAAACTTTTTGATGATATTCTAATTATATGACCAGCACCCTGTATGTATGTACCGCAGCCAAGCAACAAACAGACTATTTGAGTGTTTTGGCACAGTCATAAACTTATGAGCATCAGCATTAGTCTAAAAGGAGCAATTAGGTGTCCAAATAGTACTTTCAAATGATGGCATTGGTGGATTATGTTTTCAGATATTTACTTAAGTAAAAGTACTAATAATGAGCTGGACAAATACTCGGTGTACAAGTTAAAAGTCAAAAAAACGCATTGATAATGTACTTTTAAGTAAAGGATCAGGGTTAGAGTAGAGTCAGAGTTAAACCTTAACCTTAATCAAGAACCCATAGCCTAAAAGTAACACCTTCACACTGCTTGTTTCGTCAGTCTAAACCTAAAAATGTTTAATATATATTAAATAATCAAAATGAAAAGAAAATCTTCACATTTGTGAAGCTGGAACCATTAAATGTTTTTACATGACATGACTTAAACAATTATCTAAATAGCTGGCAATTAAAGCTCTGTCGATTAACTAATGTACTAGCTATACTTGTACAAACTGTTGAGTACCTTAATATATACTCTTCATATTGTTTGTGTGGAAAACTCCACCTTTGTGAAGTAAATAGTAACTAAAGCAGTTTTCTGAATAGAAAATACACAAGTACAAATACCAGTATTTTGTACCTAATTACAGTACTTGTGTAAACGTACTTATTGTACGGCCAGGTCCACCACTGAAGGATTTAACTGGCATATTAAAGTTCACACAACAGACAATTCCATTAAATGGGTTTTATTAAGTGGTGCATATGTAAGACATTTCTTTATACAGTTTTACAGGATGTAGTGAAAAATGTTTGGATTTGTCTGTCTGTATTTACCAGTAGATATAGAAGAAAAACAAAGTATGCTATAACTACAAATAACTACAAAAATAATATGGGTACTATATGCATATTGCAAACAAATATAAATCCAAAAAATATTATGGGAAAAAAAAAAAGCATTAGTATTATACTTGTTACAATTACACACAGACTGCCATTGAATCTTCATTAGATTTTTCCATGCAAAGATGACAATTAATTATTTAAAGCAGCAATAAGCAGTTTTGGGTCTGAAACCAGCAAGCTCAAATGTTAGAAGAGATAAATAAAACAATGTTTTTCGATATTTTTTTTTCCTTAAGAAAACAATATAAAAAAATACAGACTCTACACAAAGTTTCCTGTAGATACTTTGGTACAGCTATTTAAAAACAACGGCAAAGATTTTTTTTGTACAAATCTCCAGTTCCTCTGTGTTGTTTGGCAGCAGTCTTTAGGTGTCTTCTTCCCTCAGATTCAGGGCTGGTGAAGCCATTCTCATCCCACTCCTCAATGTCCTCCTGTATGGAAAGAAAATCACATTCCATAGTGGCTATATGCTGTATGCTTTAACAGCCTGTTGGTGTTGACTTCTAAGTGAGTGACCCCTCCGACTGAGGACACTGTTGAGCCCATGTGTAGCGTCCTCTGTCAGGTCACTGAAACCTGTAGAGGAATTGTGGAAAAAAATAGAAAGAGAAAGATGAGACAAAAAAAAAATTTGTAACTATTTTTGCTTTTTACAATGCTGAATTTGCAACTCCAACATTACTACATTACTTTTTAGTCATTATATTTACAACTTTAACATTGTGCACACTCAGGGCCGGCTCTAGCCCTTTGGTTGCCCTAGGCGAGATTGAGTTTTGCCCCCCCCCCCCCACGTTCAATTGGGGGGGTTGAACGTTGTATGCTGTCTATTTTTTTTTTTTTTCACATTTTTTTTTTTTTTTATGTGTATTGTTATTGGATAATTTATTTCTTCCTATCTAGCGATCTATCTATCTATCTATCTATCTATCTATCTATCTATCTATCTATCTATCTATCTATCTATCTATCTACATGCTTTAACTGATTACAGATTCCAACATATACAAAATGTTGAAAGAGACAACATTTAGACATTTATTTTAAGATTTTTACATTCCACCTTAATGCATTTTAATTTTTTTTTTTAAAGGGAAACACGTCGGCTCTTGAAGAACTGTCTATACGGTTTCCTGTTTTATTTTATTGATTGAATGGCATCTTCTTCACCTGATCACCTGCTCCTCCTCTCCCTCTGCTGACTTTCTCTACCCCTGCTGCTTTATTTTACCTCGAATCTGTTATAAAAACATGTTAAGGATTATACACCTCATAACGTTATGAAATTTGTGTATAATCATCATTCATAAATTCTTACATAGTAGAGATTATCTAAGGAATTAAGTATTGAAACCGCCAGTAGGCGGCAGCGTTTCACTGTTTTAATGAGTTAGCCACTCAAATCGTTCAATCATCCAATTCGTTCAAAAGTCAGATTAATTTAGGAAGAAAACAAACACCAATGTGAATACTTTTGTCATTGATATGATAATTACAGACACTATTGAAAAATAAACTAGCAAAACAGACTGCGGCTTTTCGACACTTGATACCTCAATAGTTATAGCTAAATACATTGCAATGGATTAGCTAGCTAAAATATATGTGGTGTGTACTTAGCTATTACACAATATTCTCATACCTCATTTCAGTACATGCTTTATTTATTATTTTTTTGCATCGCTCTCTGACCAGCAGTTAAATATAGTCCGCTGTGCTGCGCTTCTCTCCCATTTTTGGCGCTAACGTTACCCGTTTGCTCTCCCATTCAAAACACCCTCTCGCGTTGTTTTGGTGAAGTGCGACTCATTGGTTTGGGCGTTACCAATCGGTTTCAATGGAGGGGAGTAAGTTTTTTTGTCTGATTTATTATGGACAAACTCAATATTTGATTAGGAACAAAATTATTGTTACAAAATAAAATGAATTCTATATTTTTCATTTGATCTACTGTGATTGTTTCATGTTGAAATATGGGGGGGGTTGTAACTGATGGATTTGAATATTGGGGGGGGGTTACCTCGCCCCATCCCCCCCGCCCCTGCGCGCACCCTGCTTCAGGCTGAGTATCCCTGGTCTCAGTAGTCTGTTAGGGTTACACTTTTCACCTGCTTCATTTTCATCATCAACATCAACACCTCACTAACCTAACGTAACGTAACGTAACGTAACACCCAACATAGAGCCCGCCCCCCCAACAAACATATTTGTCGCCCTAGGCAACCGCCTAGTTCGCCTATAGCAATCGCCGGCCCTGTGCACACTGGTGCCAAATAGCTGGTCAGCTTAGTGTCTGATCACAACTCAATGTATAGAGCTCCCTGGAGATATATATCTATATCTTTATTATCTTTATTTATATATCTATTTATTATAAATTAATTCATGACACTAAAATCTAAAGATATTGTACATACTGCTGGTTTTGATGCGCTCCAAAGTCTGTCCTCTAAGTGACTCGACTTCTTGCACTTGCTTCAGAAGGGGATGCTTGATGTGCTGAGACATACTCCTTTACCAGGATGCTCTGCTCCTCCTCAAGCGTTTCAGCAGCATTACCTGGTCGAAGATAGATCTCTTCAACCTGAACGTGTTGCCTTTGGTTGGGGAAAGGAATGGAACAGTGGACAAAGGAATGTTTATTATTATATTATATAAGTATAACAGAATTATGTTATTTCTGAAAAATCTTTTTAGTGACAGCATTGGTTCTGTAGAATATTAAACAATTAAAAAATATGAATACAAGTAACAATAATATAATTTGGATGGAGAGCTTGTGAAATTGTGAGGTCAAGCATTTTATTTGCGTTTACTACAGCAGAATAACATGGTGTTGATGTCACCATTCAAATGTTTTATGCCTCCATGATAAATATTTCCATATTTTGGTATTCATGATATTTTTTATTTCAATGTATCATCCCATTCCTGTGTTGTTGCATGACAAGTAACAAAAAGGACAATGGTAAACTAGCAATTAATACATATACCTTCTTTGTGTCTCTCCCATGGTAGGATGTATCCCTCTGTCAGACTGCAAGCCAATTCCTCGTCAATCGGATCTCCTTCCACTATGGTGTTGTATTGCAAGACCTTTTCGCGAAGCTTTTTCTTCAACTCTGTCATTTTCTTTCTTTGTCTTGCCTGGTTGCTATCTGCAAATCGAAATGAAAAGAAAACTGTGCCATAAGAATATTATTGTTTTTTGAAGTGTTATTAACTTAAATAACTTGATTTGACAACAAACCATGCCGACGATACAGATCTTTCTTCTTGCGCAAAAGGGTTACAGTGATGTTCTCAATGTCAGCCCTTAGCTCTTCAGTACAACCTGTAGTGTAGACTCTCTCTAAATAGGTGAAACAAAACAGTTGGACAAGAGACAATTAGTGACATTTTCAAAATATAGCCACCTTTTATTATTTGTATAAAGGTACAGTCATTAACAGATGTGTGTGTGTGTGTGTGTGCATATATACACACACTGTATATACATAGTGTACTGTTTTACCTGTAACCGCCCATTGTCTGACATCACACACCCACTGCTGTATTGTCTCCTGATCAAGGTTGTGCTCCTTCTTGATTTTGCTAAGGTTGGCAGCTTCCAGTTTTGCCTTCTCTGTGATCTTTTAAAAAGAAAGAAATTTCAGAAAAAAAGCTCTACGCACCACCACAATGCAAAAAAAACAGAAATCTTACTTGAGCTTTTGGTACAAGACATTCATCAGAACAGGTGTTACATTAAATAATACATTAAATATCTGTGTATACTACCAAGCAGACTTGTAAATAGGAGAAAAATGTCTGTAAAACAGTGAGGTTACAATCTTAGAATGTAACTGACCAATCCTAAACTCTACCCTCCCCTCAGTTACTTAAAATTAATAAGTTATTTAAGAAATAAATAGTCACATATTTATTTTATGTAACATGATTAAACAATTAATCAACAAATAGTTTCAGATCTAGCTGTAGATGATGCACTGAGAGAAAGGGGCAGTGCTTAGGATCTCAATTATAATTTACTCTTACTTTGACATATCTGTGGGCTAACACTTGATGAAGGTTGTCCCTCTTTCTTCTGTTCCAACCCATGGCCTGTCGCGTTAGCATGTTCACTCTTCCTAATGAAAACAATGCACCCACAAGCCAAAAAGTATGATTTCACAACCAAAAGGCAAAAAGAGAAACCCAACAGACATGCCTAAACCCTATCACTAAAAGTTAGTTGAACGGGTAATTACCTTGAAGTAATACAATGATAACTTTTGTAAGAACAGAAACAGAGAAACTTTGTTTTTTTAATTCCCTGTAAAAACACAATTAAGTATTTATTATTATTTATTTAGGCTATGACAGCGTGAAGTATAAGTGCAACACTAACCAGCCTTTGTCATGTATTTTGTGACAAGTGCTGCCCTGGAGAGAAAGCTGTTCACCTATAAAGAAAATAATACAATAAAATTTTGGTCTCCATTACATAAAAATATTACCTACACACCATAGATCTTGTGGTTGTGGTTTAACAGAAAACATGTGTGCTGTATTATCCTAGGAATCTGGGACCCCTTATGCATGCATGAACTGCCTATTATTTATTTTAACTCATACATAAAGGATGCGGGATGTACTTTAACCCTCACACCAGGCTTGTTACTTAGATGACAAATAAGTACCCTTGGTTGTGTTATGGATTCTATTAAGACTCTTTGTAGCCATAGTTAAAATACTGACAATAAATACCATACCTGCTCTACTTCCTCTCCCACCGTGTTTCCTGCTCCATCATGGCTTCTGCCACCCCATCTCACCTGCAACACAGAGTGAGAAGCATTATGTAGCAGTACTTCAAAAGTTTTTATATAACATCATCCAATCAGGCATAACATGCACAAATGTAAAAATAATCCTTTGCATTGAAGATTGCTTGAATGTTATATCTACATTAATGCATACAATTATTTTTAAAACATCTCATGACACAAGCTTTTTATTTTGCGGGGGAAAACAAAATCCATGTCCTACAAAAGCAGCTGAAAAGCAGTTGGTGAAAGATAACACACAACATCCTTTATTATCCGACCCATTATTATTTCCCTATAGCTACAGCCATACCAGACAAAGTTATTGCATGTACCTCGCATTTTGCTGTATGGGCTTTGGCATGCATGACGCTCAGAAATGGCCTCATTTCTGTCAATGGCAGAGAAGCTCTGGTAAACCCTCTGCTACTTGTTAATGGTGGGGCCAGTACCTAAAAAGCAGGAGCAGCATTATGTGAGTGTAACAAAGATCCATTTTTAATTGAAATCTAAAAATCACTGTAAAGCTGAGAAACAAGACAATTTAATCATGGAGTTGGATTTGCAATATGACAATGAGGATTACCTGCATGTAACATCCATACAGAAGAAGGTAAAAATTTGCCTTCTTTGACATCTCTCTTTGAAGAAACATTGGGTAAGCAAAATATTTCTCCACGGTAATGGTTCAGTCCTCGTAAGAGAAACCCATGTCTGATAAATCAGAAGAAAATCTAGTGGTTAGACTCCGGCTCCTAAACTTTCGTTCTGTCATAAACATAAGAATCGGGTTATATTTTCTGCGTTTTTCAGTAGCAAGCATTTGGACTGGTGTTTTGACAGTTCAGAGCCACAGAATCATGAATATGAAAAAATAACGCATGTGAAAATTTCCGGACTCGGTGTGCAAGGACCTTAAGACTTGGGATTACCATTAAACACTCAAATATCATACTCAAAAATCATACACAAACTCATACATACCTGCAAACTGCAACTTTGAATGCCTCCTCGTCTAGTCTGGAGCACCAGACTTTTTTGACATCTCTCTGCCAGCGGTGAACTTGGCAGTACCGCACACAGCACTTTCATTTGCCTATAAAGTCCAGTTTATAACACATTTTAAGATACTAAAAAACACAAAACCATCTGTATAAACAAGTATTATAAAAAAATAAAATAAATAAATAAATCAAATGTTCGTACACTTCTCATGTTGCCTCTGACAAGGTCAACAAAGGTAGCAACTTCCTCGTCCTTGGCCAAGAACAAGCCCTCATATATGGGTGGCTCCTCAGTCCTGTCCATGATAAGATAACATGCGTCAGTAATAAAAATCAACAAGTACTACATTTACTATTTTGTTAAAATGTAAGTTATGATCACTCAAAGACAACCCGAAGAGCTGTAGTATTTGTGTTAAGACAAGTCTAAAATAAACTTCTGAAAAAATACCTATACCTACCAGGCTTTTGACTTGCTGAAGCGGTAATGTTTTCGGTTCCCATCAGAGCAGACAGCCAACATGTCTGGAGAACATGCTGGACACTCAAAATGATGGACCTGGCACATATCCTCTTCTTTGTATTTGACAGAAGGTAAACTCAAAAAAGCTTCGCTGAAATGTATCAGCACAGATACTACCTGTCTGTAGATTAAGAAATGATCGGGTTGGGGGATTGGATTTGAAGCAGGCAATGCCCACAATTAAATATTAGGTATATAGTAATATAATTTTGTTTGTTATATGTTTCAGTGATATTCAGGCAGATTTACCCTTCCAGCTTCAACAGATCTGTGCTCCAACATTTTCAGGAAGGCCTGCCTGGACATGGCTTCATATGTTCAAAAGAGGTGAAGACATCAAACTTGTACAGGGTCTGGCAGCTGGTGCTAGCTGGCCAGTACCGATAAATGAGCAGGTCCTTCACCTCGGGAGTCCATTCTGCAGAGCATGATGAACAGGATCTCCGAGGCAAGCAGACATCGTATCGTCCCTGTGAACAAGTAAATATACTGTAGTAAAAAAGACCTAAAATAATTTCAGTAATCAAACTGCAAAACACAGATTGCCTTCTATACAGAGATACAAATTTATGATATATTAGCTATTTGACATGGCATTTGGGCAACGCTTTGCTAGTTCTAGTACAATAATCACAAAAAAGAGGGCTTTCAGAACAACATGATGGTTCGTTGATGGTGACCACAGAAATATGCTTCCCTGGAGTGATGGAGTGTGAAGTCATGTGTTGCATTCAACAAATTGCCCCTCGGTGGAGGAACAGGGAGTTGACATACTGCAAAACAGAAAGATGTTTGGATGAAGGGCATATTTTACAGCTTCTCCTCAGTCCCCTTAGATGCATTTCTCAAAACGCTAACCTCTTTTTCAAAATAGTGCTTTAAAACACAATCATTAATCAAAACTGGCCACACCACTATACCAACTGTAATTGTCACTATGTAGAAACAAGTAAATGCTTAAACCACATTTATTAAGATGCAATTGACTTAGCTGGTCAAAGATATGCTGGTCAAACTGTCAAAAACTAATCATACTTTTTGTTATTCAGCTATTAAATTTCACACTTGCACTTTTACAGTTTTGAGAATAATCTTAGAATGAGAGATTTAGCATTTTAGAAAAAGAGAAAACTCTAAGCCATTTAGAAACACTGTTAAATATAAACATGTGCCAATCTACAAAAACATTTTGGGGAATTACACTATAAGTATGAGACAATTTGTATAATAATAATTTTAACATACTTTTGTTCACAAAACTGAGGCTGGGCAATTTTCATTCACCACCACAGCACGTTGTAGGGGGAATGGGCTCAAGAAATCCATGGAACACAGCCGTCTCTGTCATGGAAGACATTTCTCTTGTGGGCTTCCATGTCACAGGTAGCACAGAGGTACTCCATGTCCAGTGGTACACAGTCCAGGCACCTAATCACAGCTTCTACAGCACAGTGCATCTGTGACAATTTTGGACGGATACTCTCTCGCTGAGAGCTTTGCATCAAAAAGCATAGGCCTAGCAGTTTTTCATTCTCACATCTGTGAAGAAGCTGCCTTTGTTTTCCCAAGCAGAAACCATTCTGTCTGTTCCCTCCGGAACCCTGGTCTGCAGTTATAGTTGTCCCTTAACTCTTGGAGTCTTGTTTTCTAAAAAACAAAATATACATTCACTTGTCCTTAAAAGGTCTGTACTCATGATTATGATCACACACAAGTATATAATCACAAGTATATATCAGGGAACACATGTTAGGTAAAAACTGTTAGCCTGAATGCACTGTAAGTCACTTTGGATAAAAGCGTCTGCTAAATGCATTAATTTAATTTAATTTATTTAATTTTAATTTAATTTAATATATCAGTTATACTGTGAGTCTGTTATGGAAATGACCAAACATAATGCTTGATTATAATTAAATAAATGGTGGGAACTGAAAAACTTGTAGTGTAGTGTTACTACTGTAACACTCATTATCCTCACCAAGACTTGCCAACTCTTGATCTTCTATCTGAAGGCCTTCCTCATGCACTGGATCCCTTCCTCTGGATTGAGAAGCAGCTGCAGAGACAGTCATTTTACTTCAATATAATCATAACTGATTCAATATAAATGAACCAATTCATTTCAAAATGAAATATTGGACTGTGAGGACGGGAACTAAGCAAAAGGTATTAAAACAACAACACAAGTAAGGATTATCAGTCACATGCTCTTCAAATAGCTTATACTTTAGTGAGAAAATTTTCACAAACATTGCAACACCATTTTGTCAAAGTAGTATTTGACTCTCATTTTATAATACGTGTAACCCACCAAAACACTATTTAATGAATTATCTTTATTCTTAGATACAGTAATCGTGTTTTAGAGTAAAGACCAACCTGATGCAGGGCAGTGTGTTTCCCGACGTTTTCTCACGCCTGCCTGTGACCAGTGGATTAGTGAGGGAGCTCTTCCTGCTTTTTCTCATTTTTCTTTGGGGGAAAGGCATGGGTTTTTCTTTGGGGGGGGTGGGGGGGGCCCATGGCAGCCTATATATTCATGCAGAGCCACTTAAAACCAGCAGCACTTATAATTGTGCATTATTCAGTAGTTGCATAAAAGGGTCTTACTAACCCTTTTCATCACATCTATAAACAGCAATTTGCAATTAGTATTTTTCAGACTTAGGTAGTTTGCTTCTCATGACAAGCCTTACCCTGCATCATGGAGATAGGCATCACTAATCAATGCTGCCATGTGGGATCCCTGGCATCATTGGGATCATCAAAGACCCTGACGTCAGAATTTAAGGACATCACATACAAATAGAAACAATACAGACACAATAAAAAAAACAAACAAACAAACAAACAAAAAAACAAGATGAAGAAATAAAGAAAGAGAGTGATCGAAAGAGACAAGTGAGAAAGAGAGAGCGAGAGAGAGAGAGAGAGAGAGGCTCTTAAAAGTGCCGTTGTTTTGATTTGTGTGTGTGTGTTGTGTGTGTATATATGTGTGTGTTTGGTGAAGGCAAAAAGTGTTTGCGATAAAGCCTAGTAAAAACAGGAAAAAGCAAAAGATTATTAGAATAGCCTTTGTAGTAAATGATGCATTTCTTAATTGTTAGGACAGAGTATTGTTAATTTATTAATTAAAATATTTAATCATCACAAACCACTACGTACAAATATCATATCAATAATACAAATCAATCCTTACCGTTACAATGTCAGATTTGTACCACAGTCACTTGACACAACAAGCCAAGTACATACACAAATCTATTTTTAATTTAGGCCTACAAATAATGGAAACAGTGGTCTTCTTCTGTCCTTGTTTGCGTAAAATGTCTTCTCAGAATATGCAACTGCTCTCTCTTCTCAATTGTCACACATACTAAAAGTAACAATTTACCCTCATTATGTCATGATGATTTCAGTGTCTTCTAAAATGGAACGAAAGTCTTACAAAAGTACTGGGCACCATAGTGTTAACAGGATATTCTATCTATTCTCTCTATTTAATTATGCATTGATTATAAATCAGGTATGAAACGGTCATGTGACATTAACGGGTCGCACTGAGCAGTCAAAATCCTCTGGAAAGACTCCAGGTCCACTTTTTTATTCCATCCCATCCCTGATTCTGGTAATTCCCCTTAGTTATCACTTCTTGTTCTGACATTTACTTCGCACTTTGAATAAAAACTTTAACCACTGCTCAACAACTCGTTGTTTAATTGTTGGTCTTCACAACACAGGACAAATACATGAGTTTGAAACTGATTTTGGTAGCAGTGGTTAGGCAGTGCCACAATCCAGCTGTGCCGGGAACAGCTGTCATTTTGGCTGGATAGCGGCGGGTAGCCGTGTAAATGATAATGCACACTAACAAATTCAACCTAATCTCCAGAGTTGACTACAACTAAAGAATAACAGCAAAGGTGTTTGCGTGCTTTTTAACAAACAAACACCCATTGAGTTTGAGATACTTACTGTAGGTCAATTGGCGGGTTGAATGGAGTGGGTACCCAGTTATTATGGGTAATACGCGTGCGTTTAACGGTGCGTAACGTGACGTAGCGTTGCCGCCGGTAACCACTGAAAGTTTTCTGATTCGTAAGAATAATAATTAATAATATTCGCTGCTATGACAGAAAATACATTTGAAAATCATAAATTAGCGTAAAGGGTTTTACATAACGTAAAGGGAACAATCTATTTAACACTGCCTCAGGCCAATTCTTTAAAGCTTCACTCCATCTATAAATCGATAGTTTAAATCACAAACATTTCCTGTTTATTTTAGACAACAAAATAGCAACAAATTCAATATAATAAATTATAAAAGGAGGACCGTTTCCTAAACTAGAAAACAACATTTTACCGCCGCCCAAACTGTGGGACTTTGTTGAACCCGGGAATTCGTGTGTCCATCACGACAAATTAGCTTCATTGACTTTGTATGTGTGGTTCTTTCCGTGGTCCCGACACGTAATTTCAACACATTCCGTGGCCACCACCACGTATATCGGGATAAAGGGCTCGTGTTTCATTTTCACGCATTTCTTTGAGCATAGGTTGGCAGCTGCCAAAACAGTCATTGGGTTAAAAAAAAAGATTGATTTACACAGGAAGGTCACTGAAAATATACTTCCTAGGGAACTGGACATGTGAACCATTGTTAGGTTATAATTGTCTGCATTTGAATTTGAGAAGAAATGGTGGACATATTTCCAAATTATGATGTTGTACAGATAACTTGACTATATAACATCTAAAACACAAGCAATATTGTCTCAGTTAAACAGTCAGTCATGTCAGTGAGGATCACTCTATATCAACTCTATATCAACTTACATAAGGTAAGATAAGGAAGATGTGTCTTCATGTGTCATTTGGGCTTTTATGTCCGATGTCAGGTCTCTTTACTGTGCTTTTTGGGGATTTCATACAGTATTTAATGACCCATCTTGAAAACATTTAAAATCTCTAAGATAATCACTTTGTCCCTTTATTGCATTATGCTTTGATTATATAAGGATGTTTCCTCATTCATAACTTATTTCATCATGCAGATTTCATAAATTCCAGAATTTTCTGTGTGTTTTTACGATGCAAAGAGGAAACAAGCAGAAATCATGCATCAGTGCCAAATCGTTTGTTTGTTTGTACATCTTTAGCTGGCAAATGAAACTCTCCTCCGAACTGTTGTGTCTATTAAAGAGAATGACTGTCGAAAGTTGACAATAGCTTGTTTTTTGGGTTTTTTATTTTTTTTTTTTTTTTCTGCTTCCATAAAACTATGTATTTTTAATAGTTGGTTTCTAGCCCCAAAAATCATTTTATATGTGAAACCTTTTCCCTTAATTTTTTTTTCTCTCTGTATTTTCTTGACATGTTTTATAAGAGCACAGACCACCTTGGCGGTTGATGCTGCAATGTAGAGATCTAGGCCGTATTTATGGTCTTTTTGGTGTTGATAATTAATATAAGCTGGGCTAAATAAACAAATAAAAATCAGTTCATCTAAGATCAGAAATCACTATTTTTAATTAGAAAAAAATAAATAAATAAAAATACGGGTCAATAATGTTTTATAAATAATATAATGTTAGAAACAATAGTACTTTGTCACTTAAAATGATAAATGATAATTCAACTTTAACATTTAATGTCCTACATTACAAAATTACTTGCGTTAGGCTGCGGCGGTAGTCTGTGTTACCAGCATTACACAGTGCTCAGACCATACACCAATTAAATGACTTTTCCACCACATGTGTGGCCTCAAACAAGCCTATGAGAGGGTTAGGTTGGTTAAACCCCCTGGGATTTGTTATGTGGGGGGCTCTCTGTGTTTTCAGGCTTTCGAGGGTTGCACCTGTTCTGGCAAAGCCTACAAAAGCTTGTATCAATTGACAAACTGAAAATTATAACAAGGTGAAAGAGTCCTCTGCTAGGAACACACATGCTGATCAAAATCCATTTCTAAGATGCTGGTAGTGAGGCAAAGCTACTGTCTACAGATTTTTTAAATCAAGTTAAGACCTTTTAAGACCTTTTTTAAGATCTACTCAATTAAAAATTAATTTAAAAAGTACACCATATAGCGGGGATAGTGTAATGTCATTAGTAACTTATTAAACTGTCAAAATGACTGTAAAACATGGTTTACAGTTGAGATTCTAAAAAACAAAAAATTATACAATGATAAACCTCACATGTCAACCTTTAATCCGTTTGTTTTTTTTTTTGAAAATGGATGAGTCAGAAGTATAACTATTATATGAATTTAAAATGGGGTTATTATATTGGTGGAGTTTCACATTGAGTCTGAACAAAACTTGCTGACAAGCTTATTGAATATATACAAATTGGAACAACATAACAAGCATTTCCCTGGTAATAGCTGTATACAAAAGCAGCACTGCACTTATAAATGCAAATTATCAGATAAATAAAAAATGCCATTGAAACTGTTTCTGAAGACAGTCGGTTCCTTACAGAGATGCTCACATCAAAAACACCTGCAATTGCATCATTGCTTGAATTAGTAGCGGGGAAAGCCTGAAAATCTGCCTATACTGTTGAGACATGTACAAGGACTGATGAGTTACCAGTCTAAGCCTCTTTGCTGGGACTCAGCCCCTGACGGCCCCCGGCCCAATTTAACCCCTGGTTAAAGGGATAGTTCGCCCAAAAATGTAAAATTCTGTCATTAGTACTCACCCTCATTTTATTCCAAACCGAGAGAGCTAGATGATGTTGCATCTTCATAACACAAATTAAGATAGTTTTGATAAAATCCAAAAGAGCTTTCTTGACCCTGCCATGGACAGCAATATAGTTAATACAGTTTCAAGGCCCAGAAAGGTAGTGCGTGAACATCGTTAAAATAGTCCCACATGACATCAGTGGTTCAGCCGTAATTTGTACACAGCTACAAGGAAGATACTTTTTTCTTGGCATAAAGAAACCTGCACGTCCACTTGTTTACTGATGGAGTACTATGACGCATGCGGCGTGCTTTCCTCTGCAAATGCAAGCCAATTCGGGTTCTATGTCCAGGAAGACACCTACATGCATGCATCATAGTACTCTCGTCAAATAATCAACGAACTGATGATGCGGAAAGTGAAGAACGGTTGAATAAAGTCATTATTTTTGTTTTCTTTACACACAAAAGAAGTATTCTCATCACGCTTTGTAAAATTACATTTGAACCACTGATAACAGGCCTGGGGAACATTCCAGTTGCACTGTCTGTGTATGCAGGGTCAAAACCGAAAGCTCTCAAACTTCATCTAAAATATCTTGATTTGTGTTTCTGAAGATGAACAAAGGCATTATGGGTTAAGAACAGCATGAGGATGAGTAATTATTAATTTCCCTCTAAGGTATAAAACCTTTAGATCAGGGGTGTCCAGAAAACTCAATTCCTTGGAGGGCAAGAGCCTTGCAGAGAGTTTAGTTCCAACACTAGCTCCAATGTACATACCATGTGGTTTTTCAAATAAGCAAGGACTTGATTAGTTTGGATCAGGTGTGTTTTAATGAGGGTTGAATCAGGGTTGAATGCTCTGCACAGGGCTCTATCCCTCCAGGAACTGAGTTTGCCACCCCTGATCTAGAGTCTTCGTTCGCGCCAGCAACTTATTGGGAAATGCACCCCTGATCATAATCATTTTTTAAGCCTTTTATTTGGTGTTTTATATTTTGTATTTTATTCAGTTGTGTATTTCTAAATGCTGATTCGTTCGTATTTTGTTGATTAATTTGTAGTCATTTTAATTTTTTTTTTCTTCAGTTGTCTTGGTCTTTATATATCCATCACAACTACAACTACAGCTAAGTAATGTATTGTGCTGCTGTTTTTTTTTTTATACTGTAAATGAGCAAGATCTATATAGTTGCATATTAAGCCTCTGTGCTAAAACTTACTGAAAAAAAAGGCCCATTTTCTTTATTATTCATCTCTGTGAAAATGTACAAATTTATGTGGACCCATATATAAACTTATAAGCATATTAAGAGAAATAAATATTTAGGAAATCAACATACGGTAGATTAAATTAATAGAGAATACTTTAGTATTTTAGTACATTTGTTTTCAAAGATTTTTTGGCGGTGCTGCTTGCATCTTTATCGCGGGATTTGATAAATGCAGCATTCATAATGGCTAGAATTATGAGAGATGATAATCCCACTAAAGGGAGACAGGATAACAAATCCTTTTTTGGTCTCCGTATGTGTATGAGATGATTCTTAAGGTTGTCTATAAAGAAAAGATCGAATATGCAAAGATATGTAGAAGGAAATCTTAGATCATGGTTAACTTCTACATTTTTTATGTAGGCTATCCCAATGATACATAAATATAATTACTGCCAATTTACTATTAAGAGTAAAAAATTATTTGTATATTTTTAATACAGTACATAGATTAGGGGTTTATAGCGACTACTGATTTTCTGCTAGTCCATTTCTTATTTAAAAAAATACTCGAGTTACTTCGATCACTTTCGTCAGTTCATGCTACTGTAAATGAAAACACATTAAATCAGTTCTTATCCAATACGCTTATTAATTCATAGCCTAATGCAATAATTACATATGTAAATTAATGAACGCGACATTTTTGAACGGTGGCGGCGTATGCGCTCGCGGCTGATAGGCGGGATAAACCGGAACGACAGGCGTTGCTGGGCGGTTATGGTGCTCAACTTGGCGTTCTTCGCTGAACGGTACGGCGTGTGAGCAAAACTGTTGGCTGTTTCGAACATAACGAGATAACGGCGTTTGATGGTGTTTGAACTGGCAGTTGGTGACAGCGTTTTCGTGGCGGCGGGCCGGCGTCGAGGGAGGGCTTTGGGTAGATATTTACCGAGCGCGGCACGGTATGGCCAGCCAGGCGTGATGGGTGGTGCGGTTTCGGTGAGTTTAAAGACAGAGTGTTTTGTTTGTTGTTTTGTTTGGCTGTTGTAATGGAGTTATAAAACAGACGGGCAAACAAAAAATATTGGTTTTCCGGAATCACTGAGTTAACAGTGACAATCGATGGTGACGGTGACAATCAGCCTACACCACTGCCTGTATCTTCACACACAGACAAAACCTACCAGAAGTGTGAAGGAATATTTAACCATAATAAATGTGAGATGTACCATAACATTTGATTTTTGTCAAAAAATGAGTTATTGATATTTTGCACATTCAAGATAACTTTTATCATGTGCATAAGTATCTTGAGTCAATTTTGTTGTTTTTCTGAGAAAATAATGGTCGCTCCCAACCGTAACTTCAAAAAGCCTCGAGAAACCAGTTACCGCTTCTTTTCACTTTGTTTGAATGCTTATATTGAGTTATGGCTGCCCTGCCTTTGTTTAGCTGGCCAATATGAAGTTACGGGTGCTGGTTTTGAGTTATATAGTGTTCCTGCCGCATTTTAATTACAGTGTAGACAAATTAATTAGATAGCTCGCGATTCACCAAAACAGCTCCATATAACAAAGCACTGTAAAGACTAGATACATGGGCAGCAATACGTAATCGTGAATAACCTTTAAAGATTTTTCTTTTTGTAATGCAGATTATTCATCAGGCTATCACTTTTAGTTGGATGTGTGTGGACTCGAATGCTGTAGCTAGCATAAGCAATCATAAAATCAGTAGCCTACTAACAGTTTGCGATTAAATCCATATCCTACCTTTTCTTGTAACCTGAGAAAATCAATCCATGGCGATGATTGTCATCGGAGATGTTTAATCCACAAGCATTCGGAGCATTATTCCCATTTGTTGGCGTTCACATCAATCCAAAAGATGTTCTTTTAGGTTAGGCTATTTCATACAAATCAATATAAAAGCAATTATGATATGTCTATCATTCTTTTATGTTACTGAACATAACAAATAAATTGGTATCCGTGGTATCCACTGTTTAACTTTTAGTCCGCTTGTTACAGTCACAAATTTTTTTTTAAATGAAAATGAAACCTTAATACAGTCACATTAATATATGCAATATCCTATATGAGACAGACCATGATCACTAGATTTTATACAGGTGTTACTATTACGATTTTGTAAATGGTGATCAGCAACCAAATATTGACAATGTGGAAGTTACTGCCTTTTGCCTTGGTGTGACTTCTCAATGTAGATAATTTTCTTTACTTAAACATCTAATTGTTAAATTTCCAGTGTCCTACCTATAATTAATTTGGCTGGACAAGTAAAAAAACTTTAAAGTTGTTTTTCTCCGTTTCATACTCTAGCGAGTTAAGGTCTTTTGCCTTTGTAGGGCAGTATAGTAGTCATGTCTCACAAACTCTAATGCCATTTGAATGGAACACATACACTACTTTCAAACTGGAATCATGGCGGTATATTCTGTATAGATCTTATAAAGTCCACTTCACACGGCACATACTGTCAAATAGAACAAACCTCTGAAGCGATAAGAGAAACATACAAAATGTGCAGAGTGGGGGGGTTGCGAGGACCAGGATTAAGAACCACTGGAATAAGTAATATCAGATTTAATACCACTGATTAACCAATGCATGGCTGTATAGTCATATTAATAAATATTTTTATTACTGTTTATATTGCATTTGTATATTTTATATATATATATATATATTATATATATATATATATTATTATATATATATAAGTATATATATATATATAGCCTAAGGTTTTGGCATAAAGAAAAAATCAGTAATGTCGACACCATACAATGAATTTTGGCTATTGCTATAAATATACCTCCCAGCGACTTAAGACGGTTTTTGGTGGTCCAGGGTCTCACACACACACACACACACACTATATATAATTTTGATATAATATTTTTATCAGATTTTTTTTTTAATATAAAATTTCTTGTTGATTTCTTGATGTTTAAAATGTTAAAACCTTTATCAGAGCTGTATCTTCGGCAAATGATCTGATCTCATTCCCTTTAGTCTTCGGCTCAACCTACTAGTAACAGTCTCAAATGTAACCTTGGATCCCCTGTCTGTCTGTCTGTATGAAAAGTGTGTGTGTGGATCTTTTCACACTTCTTTGATGTTCTAGAGTAACCCTTTCATGGCTGTGTAACTAAACAGCTAGACTGCTGGAGGCTAAAATCCGTATATGGTTTGTGGACACAGCTGTCAGGGTTGTTGACTGGATCCACCAACCTACTGTTTCTGGAAGAGTGGAGATTTTCCCAAGCAGTGAAACATGGGGAACAGTGTGTGATTATCTGCTGGATTCTACAAGCAGACGCAGCAGTGGTGTGTAGATGAACTGGGCTGTGGAAGCGTTATAGAGGCAAAAGAGGTCGAGCTTATTTTTTGGACAAAGGTTCTGGACAAATATGGTTGGATGATGTCCAGTGCTATGGGAATGAAGCTACACTGGAAAACTGTTTGGCAATAGGATGGGGGATCACCGAACTGGGTGGGCAGGGTGAAGAGGCTGGAGCCATCTGCCAAGGTGAGTCACACCCTTTATATACAACTGAATTTATAGCTGTGATGGTGTATTGTGCAAATTTTTTCTCATTAACAATTCAGCAGTGTTTCATATTTTTACATAACATTACTGAAAGTACCAGTTATAATTAGAGTATTTCATTCTGCGTTATACATTTCCCAATTGACACAGCGGTCCATGTATTCTGTTTTGGTTTTCGCCTCTCTCTCTGTTACCAGCTGCCATACTTGTGTTTGTTTGCGCTATTCTTGTTGGTGCCTCAGTTTTTAAGTTAGACCTCTCCACACGAAAAAACCATGTCCTATTTTCTGGTGCTTGTGGATTGATATACGAACTGCAATAACGTTTCAGTTTTCACTTGGCCCAACATGGCTTACAGTTATTGTTTTATCGCCACCGCTGCTGGTTTGGCCATGATCTTTGACAGTACTGTCATCCGGCATGTTGTTTGGGTTTTCATGTGGGGGCCAAAATTATTTTTTTTTTAAATGAGGAGGGAACAACTCGGTTTTTTATAAAAATACCCATGTACGTGTGGACTGGAAACCCTTACTCTGCACCACCTGTTTCTGTTTCCTGGTTACTCTCCTCAGGTATCTAAGCTCTGAGTTTATTTTAAACTGACAAAGGCAGCGTTGTGCAGCACTACAAAGAAAATAAACAATACAAAACACAAACAACAAACAGTAATTTTTCTCTTAGCACAAGCAGAACTTGAAAGATCAAAAAAACATTCCAAACACCACAAAAGGTCATTTATAAATTAATTTAAAAGCACTGGGAATAAAAGAAAGTTCATGTCTTTTTGTTTTGCTTTTGGGCATAACATGTTCCCTACTTCGACAAAGTGAATAAGTTGAAGCTGGAACTACAGTCAAAAAGCAGGCAAAGGCAATGAATTGTCCTTCAGTATGTTAGTGAAGGTATGTATGGTAGCCTCATCACGGTTTTCACTCAATGAAGGGAGAGAAGAAGTTGAGATACCTATTATCAGACAACATATTTGTATCCTCTCGAACTCATCAGGGAGACCTTGAGGCAGTCCACCCCACACGCTTGCATCAAAGCCTGCTTTGAGTATCAGGATTCCGGTCTGACGGTGTTCACAGAAACTTAGCTTCACAAAGAAATTCCCGATTCGGCGGTTGAAATGAAAGGGGTTTTCTCTCATCTGCGCTGATAGGACGGAATCATCCCGTTAAATCAGAGGGTGGGGGGGATTGTGCATGTGAATAACCGATGGTGCACACAATAAACATTAACAGAGACGATCTGTAATGAAAATGCTGAACTCCTCTGCATTAGCCTAAGACCATTTTATCTCCCTAGGGAGTTCAGGAATGTCGTTATTTGTGCCATGTATATTCCACCAGAGAGCTGCTTCCTTCATCGCGGACTATGTCCATCGTCAGCTGCAGCAAACTCCTAATGCCCCCGCTTTGATGTTGGGTGATTTTAAATCACTGTATATTGGAACCTTCACTTCCAGGCTTTGGACAATGTGTCAATTGTAAAACACGTCAACAAGATTTTGGACAAATGTTATGGCAACATCAAAAATGCCTAAACTTACCAACCTAAGCCACCTCTAGCAAACTCTGACCACAATACCATACAACTAATTCCAATCTATAAGACTGCTTAAGCAAAACAAACCACAGACCAAAGTGGTGACTGTGTGGTCAGAAGACAGTATAGAAACACTTAAAGGATGCTTCACTTGCATTGACTGGAGCATCTTCCACAGTTCAAACATAGATGATGCTACCAAGCCAATAACTAGCTATATCCTTTTTTTGCGTAGAAAATGTGGTGGCAAAAAAGACATTAACATGTACCTTAACAATAAGGCGTACATAAAGGAAGTGAAGCAGTGTATTAACAGAAAAAAAGCTTTTAGGAACCGTGACCGGCTACAACTAAAAACTGTACAACAAAAGTTCAACCAGCTGCTTCAAGTAGCACGAAGGCATCAAAAAGCCGCTGAGTAAAGCTTTGCCACAAACTCTAAAAGACTGTGGGATTCAGTGAAAGCCATAACCAGTGTGGCAGCCAGTAGGAGACTTTTCATGTTTGTGGATGAACATCACAAAGCGAACAAACTAAATTAATGTTATTGTAGGTTTGAAACAGAGGATCACTCTCAGGAGTGTAACACTTCGCTGGGGTTTATCCCATGTGATCCGGAGAACAAACCTAATGTTGAAGAACACATGCTTCAGTCTGCTTTTAGACAGATGTGTACCAAAAAGTCCACAGGCCCGGATGGCATTTGCAATGGAACTGACTCCAGCTTGGTGGTCTGTTTTCAAACAACCTATAGGTACACATACTGTCCCCAGTCTTTGGGGAAAAAAAAAAAAAAAAATCTCATTACACCTGTTCCAAAAAAAACCTGTACAATAGACCAATAGCATTACTGTGTATTGATGAAATGTTTGGAAAACATTCTGGGTTCCTTGCTTAGAGCTGATATTGACCCAAACGCAGGATCTTCTACACTTTGTTTACAGGTGCAGCAAAGGTACAGATGATGCTGTTAAGAGTATTACACATCTGATTTTAAAACACTTAGAGGACAGCAAAGACTATGCTCGTTTGCTTTTTGTAGATTTTACCTCAGCTTTAAACACGGTTCAACCCAATCTCATGATCCAGAAAATTAGTCAGTGGAATGTTAACCCTTTCCTGATCAAATGGTATTACTCTTTCTTAACCAGCCATACTCAGGTTGTGAAGATCAATAACACCCTATCAGATAAAAAAAAAAAAGGCTGTACGAAAGGCTGAGCTCGCCAGATATTGGTTAAAAGCAGCACTCTATCTGGTGTGATATTGCACAACTATAGCATATGATAGAAATATAAGTGTGTGATTCTGCTCGTCAGTGGCAATGCTGTCTCTGAGAAACACCTGCAATCCAGAGCTGGCGAGTAACAGGTTTCATGCAATTTGGATTATGTAATCAGATTCCAGAAATAAGTACTTGTAATTAGAGTAAATTAGTAAAATTGACTGAATAGAGTGTGGGGTCTTTTTTGCTAGTACTTAATTGAAATGTCTATTTAAACTACTTAAACCTAAAAAAAACAAAATAAACTCTGTGGGTGAAAACACTGAACAGTTGTGATATCAAGGACTGAGTGTGTCTTTCTCTGGCTCAGCACCAGCCAAACCCCGGCACGTCAAAGGGTTAAAATCAATTATAATATAACATTTCACTAAGATAGATTTAGATTAAAGTTTGTGTTTTTTGTAAAATCTTCCTAGGTTTATATTTTTGTAATAAAAATAAGCTTCTGTTTCATAAACCTGGTACTGATAACACCTTAACATTATTTACCATACCTTATAGCAGGGGTGCCCAACCCTGCTCCTGGTGATCGACGTCCGCAAAGTTAGCACCAACCCTAATCAAACACACCTGAAGCAACTAATTAAGGTTCTTCAGGAGCATTAAAAAAGTAAAGGCAGGTGGCGTTTGCAGAGGGTGGGCTAAACTTTGCAGACAGTCGCTCACCAGGAGCAGGTTGGGCACCCCTGCCTTATAGTTCTTTGCTATTAATTCCAATATCATTATGCCTCGTTTAGCTAGTTATAGATTAAGAGTTTGTGGTTTTTAGAGTAGTATATGTGTGAATAGATGTATTATATATATAACATTACATGGTTAATATAAAACATTCTGTTCGTAAATGCATCGTCTGCTGGTTTATTTAGCTACTTTTCAGTACACCACATTAAGTATGCCACTTAGTACTGCAAGACTTTGAAAGTTAAAGTGCAAAATAAACAGCTGACCACTCTTGTAGGTTTGCAACAGCTACAATTAAAAATCATAGAAAGGTAAAAACATGCCAGACAGACATTGTTATGATATAAGCAACACCGCTACAACAAATAAAACTGATAATGGTGGTTTTAGATTTATAATGTGCATATAATCAAGCACTGACAATAACCTGACAATAAACACTGACGGGCCCCCAAATAAAATTCTGCTTAGGGCCCCATAAAGGCTTAGGCCGGACCTGACACCATATATTATTTAATATTATTAAATCATACAGACAGTACAATCTCATATAACCTCACACCAGCTCAAAAGCAAGCACAGTCCAGAATTGTTTGATACATTTACTTTTTCTAATATGTTGTATTTTCTAAAACAGGGATCTCCAACCCTGCTCCTGGAGAGCTACTGTACCATTCCTGCAGACTTCAGTTTCAACCATACTCCAACACCTTGATTAGCTGGTTCAGGTGTGTTTGACTGGGGTTGAAGCTGAAATCTGCAGGACAGTAGCTCTCCAGGAGGAGGGTTGGAGACCCCTGTTCTAAAATGTTGACAATTGTGCTATTGGATGTAAAAGAATAAGTCAGCGGTTCTTAATCCTGATCCCTGTGACCCCTGCTCTGCATATTTTGCATGTCTCTCTTGTTTAACACACCTGATTCAAATCACCAGCTCACTGGAAGAGAACTCTTTGAATGAACTGCGTTCTGATTGATAGGGTCCCTACACAGTGTTCACTGCTCTCTACAGAGCAAAATCCCCAGTGTTAATTTAACACTCTGAGTGTGGACTCATATAAACACTGAAGTAGTGTTAAAAGTAACACTGAAGCAGTGTTGAAGTTAATGAGATAATAAGTTGTTTGATTGAGTGATGATTGACTATTATTGAAGACACCTGATAATAACAAGCAGAATCACCAAACGAGAAAATCACCATTTGTGTGTCACCATTATAGTGGTCAGTATTAGCTTTAGTTGGGATCTTGACCCTTAAGTGCTTAACTTTAGGTTTTGTGTGGCTGTGGTAACTGAGTTATAACAGACAGACAAACCAGAGGAAAGGTGATCATGTGTTGTTGGTTATGTTTTGGGTCTGAATACTTGAGTTGGATTGTCTTTATTTATTACATAAGTTAAATGAAAAATACAAGACCTTGCATTTTGTCCTAATCAGATGTTTTTAAAAGTCACAGCTATATGATAAGTTTTTATTTAGACACACAGACATCAAGAATCAGCGTGAGCATCACAACAATGGTGACCATCAAAAAAGCATGTTATAACCAATAAAAACTCATAATTTTTGCCGTTTTTATGTGACTTTTTAGTATTTAGTTTTGTGATGTTCAGAGTTGATCTGTTTATCTGAATATGCTGTTTGTCACCGTTGTTGAGATTCATACACTGATTCTTGATGTCTGTGTGTGCCTAAAATAATGAATCTTGAAAAAAAAATCAGAACAGTTTGCAAGGGACCATTACAAAATGTAGAGCAGATGCAAACTTTTTCACTGTGACTCTGACTCTGATTGAGTTCAGTGATTCAAGTCACATAATGATTACATTAAAACATAATCATCACAACCCGATGACTTTTACTCTTGGTTTATCTGTCTGTTATAACTCAGTTACATCAGCCAAACAAAATTTAATGTTAAAAAGACAAGGGTCAAGATCCCAACCAGCAAACACTGACCACTGTAATGGTGACACACAAATGGTGATTTTCGCTTGGTCAATCATCACCACTAATCACCCATTCATCTCATTAACTTCACTGCTTCCAGTGTTACTTTTAACACTACTTCGGTGTTTATATGAGTCCACACTCAGAGTGTTAAATTAACACTGGGGATTTTGCTGTGTACTCTCTGCACACGGGAAATATGCTGAAAGTTTACTTCACTTAAGAACATGGATTTGCTCTACACCACTGCCTGCAGTATCTTCACACATAGATAAAATTTACCACAGAAGTGTGAAGGGTTATTTAACCATAATCATGAGATCTGCATACACAGTAAAATCTCCAGTGTTGAAATCCCAGTGTTAAGGACTTTTAGAGTAAAGAGTTAAAGTTGTGGTGTTGAATTTCAGGCGATTTAACACTAGCTAGTGTAAACGGCACCCCCCTTCTTGCGGTGTTAACACGAGGAAAGTAACCCATATTAACACTGTTGAGTGTTATTAATAACATCCGGGACATTTTCTGCGTGTGCGCGCATAACCCATCTGAAATATTTTTTCAAAGGACGCCATTTTCTTTGCTCGCGATGCGAAGTGCATATGGAATTATAAACAGCGAAATAAAGTGTTTAGTCTTACTTACAAAATATGTTTTCTAATATCATATCGTTTTATAACGATATTTATGTGCCTGTATGCGCCCTAAAACGTTTCTCAGAGACATTTCCTTTCACTTCGCGACGCGGAACAGACGAGGATTTTTTTTTCACCAAACGGGAAAAGAAATCCGAAAGTAAGTGTTTTTTATCTCATTTAAAATATGTATTTTATAACATCACATTGATTTAAGGTGATATTTATGTGCTGTATACACTCCTAAACCTTTTCTCAGAGCGATATTTCATTTCACCAGACGCTGTCAAGTATACAGGTAAGTGGGTTTTAACAAGGAAAACAACACCACAGTAACAGTTAAGTGTTTTTACCCTCATTACTTATTTTAAAGATAATATTACTATATGACCATATTTAATTGCTGCGCTCATCTGAACAAGCCTAACGTTAACGGTTTCTCACAGATTTGAATTGCTCTGCAGTGCGCAGATGCGGAGGTCACTGGAAACACCAGAAGTAAGTTAACCGTTTAAAATCTTACCTCATTTAAAATGTGTTTTTATAAAACGTACAATATTGTTTTTATAGTGATAATCTGCTCTGCTGTAGTTACAACTCCTAAACTTTTTCTCAAAGATATTTTTCTTCACTCGCGATGCCTCTGGCAGATGGTGAAGTTTGGTTTTGAACAAAGAAAACACCAAAGTAGTGTTGTATTTATTTTACAAGTGTATTTTATAAATAATATCACTTTATGACGATAGTTGTATATGCCTGTGCGTGCGCCAAAAAAGATCCGGACCATTTCACAAGATCAAACTGAATTTGAAGGGAAACATAAAGTGTTTTTTAAACGTTACTTAACTAGCTCATTTATAATACAGTAACTTATTTATTTTGCAACGTCATAATGTCTAATCAACCACTGTAAAACTGCTAAACTGCTCAAATATAAATGGCAATATAAGTAAATTGTTCTTGTTGTCTCATGAACAATTTTGTGTGATTTCATTTCATGCAATGAGTTTTCATGATGGTTGTGTCCTTATATTGATTTGAGTGCTGTTTTTTCCATTCACTTGAATTAATTTGAAAATAACACTCTTCAGTAAACTCAAACTCGCTATACTTAGTGAGTACATTCCGTCATCATTCAAGTGATTTTGTGTCCTCACAAGTCTTGGAGTATGGCTACATCTACTTTTTTTTAGAGAACACTTTATTATGTTATTATTTTTAAGCTTATGTTTTGTAATGAGCCAAAGGGAGTTGTATGCGTTTTGAAATTACAATTTTAAATAAACTATTTATTGGGAATATGTACAGATGGTTCATGCTGGCTTAACAGAAAAATCAAAAGAGATGATGTGCGAAAAGGAGTATGAGCCACCAATATATGATTAAGCCACAATGGCATACTTTAAGATATCATGTTGTGCCCATGTTTATTTTTTATATATAAGAAGAAGAATAAAGAGTCTGATCCTCTTTCTAAAAAAGGTCCACTGTAAGTTGTTTTAATATATCAACTTTGGACTGTCATTTTCTTTATGTGCTGTACCCATTTATGTGTATTCATTTTAATAGTAGTTGTCCCACCCAACGCAGAGAGATCCAGTAGGCACTTGGAATTGTGCTGTCTCTGGTCGCTAGAAAACCCATTTTTCTAGTAAGACTGACCTTTCCGTTTTCAAATACTTTTACAGTGAATTTAAATGCTTTCCTTAAGGGATAGTTCCCACACCAAAAATTCAACGTTTTGGGGGGGAAAAAAGGGTTAGTTTCACGGCGCACCCAACAATTTAAATTATCCCGTGCTTTTTACCCTTAAGGCAACCTGCGTGGTGTATTTTGACTTTCTTCTTTCACGATTAAGCCATATCTGAGTTTTTATTAAAAATGACCTGGCACTTTGTCCGAGATTTAAATGGCAGTGAGTGGGACGTTCTGTCAACAGTCCAAAAAGTACAATTAAAAATGCTCCACCTAATGACGTACATGACATACGCCAAGTATCTTGTCCATAACTCAGCATTCGTGGTCTGCATTTAATCCCATCCAAGTGCACACACACACCGTGAACACACACCCGTAGCGTGGGCCATCATTTATGCGGCGGCAATTGGGGGTATCATTGCCTTCTGAAGGGCACATCAGTCGTGGTATTGATGTGTAATAAACAGCCAGTTCGCCTTCACACCCGGCTAGGGGTTGGTGATATATCAGGCCTGCTGTATCGAATCAATGCGTTTTTGTAAGAAAAAAATCCATATTCAAAACATTATAAACACTTTCCGTGGCTAACTTTAGTGGTGTTCCGGGGGCGATTACTTAGCTTTGGTGTAGCGTAGCTCCAGTGAAGAAATGCTAGTCACGAAAGAACCAACGCTTGTTTACAAGACCTTGGAAAACCATCTCCTCTTGGCTTTCATTTAAATCCTCCGACCTAGACTTCTCTTACAATCCTTGTTTTGTACGTCTCATTTGGGATTCGCCTCATGTTTGCTCTCGTCCTCCGCGTCTTCAGATGTTTCGTCACTTCTCACCATGCATGTGCTTCGCCGACGTCCTACGTCATCAACCCGAAGGTCTTTCAGCTGTACCCCCTGTAGTGCAAGCTAGAGAAAAAAACATTTTAAAATTATGGAAGAATGCACTTTATTTCACTTCTTTTGGACTGTTGAACAGAAACACCCACCGACTGCATTATAAACTTAAAGAGCTAGGACATTTTTTAATATCACTCTGTCTGGTTGTATTAATCTCAAAGAAAAAAGTCATTACACATTGGATGCCTGAGGTAGTAAATCATGGGGTGTTTTAATTTTTGGATTGGGGAGGGAGGGGGGGGCCACGGCGGTGAGCACCAAAAAAAAAACATGCAAAACACACCACAAACATGGAGGGCGCACTGCGAGACCGCGCACCGGGACCCTATTTCGCTCAGACGCTGGCCGCGCGGGGCGCGACACGCGCGGGAAGACCACAAGCCCGACACGGGGGCGCGCGGCGGCAGATGAAATCTGAATTTGAAGGGAAACGCCAGAAGTGTTTTTTAACGTTAACTTAACTTACCGCATTTATAACAGTAACTTATGTATTTTGCAACGTCATAATGTCTAATCAAACATGTTAAAATGCTCAAATATAAATGGCCATATAAGTAAATGTTTCTTGTTTGTTCATGTAGACAATTTTTGTGATTTCATTCATGAGATGAGTTTTCCTGAGGGGTTCCTTATATTGGAATTTGAGTGCTCTTTTCCTTGAATTAATTGGAAAAATAACACTCTTCAGTAAACTCAAACTCTCTATACTT
>NC_056572.1:34386087-34386157 GCF_018340385.1 Cyprinus carpio | reverse complement strand
GTTTTGTATTTAGCAAAAGGGAGTTGTATGCGTTTGGAATTACAATTTTAAATAAACTATTTATTTAATA
>NC_056572.1:34385709-34385898 GCF_018340385.1 Cyprinus carpio | reverse complement strand
TACAGATGGTTCATGCTGGCTTAACAGAAAAATCAAAAGGAGATGATGTGCTTGAAGAGTATGTAGCCACCAATATATGAGTAAGCCGAAATTGCATATTTTATTATCATGTTTGTCATGTTTATTTTTTATAATAATAATAATAAAGAGTCTGATATCTTTCTAAAAAAATGTCAACTGTAAGTTTTT
>NC_056572.1:34385256-34385493 GCF_018340385.1 Cyprinus carpio | reverse complement strand
TCCCATCCAATCTGAGTTTTATTAAAAATGATCCTGGCACTTCCGAGATTTATAATGGCAGTGGGTGAGACTTTCTGTTTAACAGTCCAAAAGAAGTACAATAAAATGCATCCATCCCTAATGACGTGACATGACATACAGCCAAGTATGGTGTCCCATACTCAGAATTCGTGGAATGCATTTAACCCATCCTAAGTGCACACACACACTGTGAACACATTTATGCTGCGGCAATTG
>NC_056572.1:34384853-34385150 GCF_018340385.1 Cyprinus carpio | reverse complement strand
TGAATAAAGGCCTGCTGTAGCGAATCAATGCGTTTTTGTAAGAAAAATATCCATATTTAAAACCTTATAAACACTTTCCTGTGCTAACTTTATTGTGTTCCGGGCGGATGACGTAGGACTTTGGTGTAGCGTTAGCTCCAGTGAGAAAATGCTAGTCACGAAAGAACCAACGCTTGTTTACAAGACCATTGGAAAACCAGTCTCCTCTTGGCTTTCATTGAAATCCTCCGACACTTCTCTTTACAAATCCTCTCTCCTCCGCTCTTCGCCGACGTCCTACGTCATCCGCCCAGAAGG
>NC_056572.1:34381184-34382535 GCF_018340385.1 Cyprinus carpio | reverse complement strand
TCTGGGCAAGTGTTTCTTCTAAATACGTTACTAGCTATTAGGATCCGATTCTAAAATGAAGATAAAGTCATGTCTCGCAAACGCCCTTTGAATGGAACATATACACTCCTTTCAAACTGTAATCATGGCAGAATATTCCATGAAGTCCACTTCGCAGGACACATAAGGTCGAATAGAATAAACCTCTGAAGCGATGAGTAACATAAAATGTGCAGAACGGGCAGTTGCAAGGACCAGGATTAAGAACCGCTGAAATAAGTAATATCAAATGTAATAACACTGATTAACCAATGCATGGCTGTATAGTCCTATTAATAAATATTTATATTACTGGTTATATTGCATTTGGATATTATACACACACACACACACACACACACACACACACACACACACACACACAGGTGCTTCTCAGTAAAATAGAATATCGTGGAAAAATTCATTTATTTCAGTAATTCAACTCAAATTGTGAAACTTGTGTATTAAATAAATTCAGTGCACACAGACTGAAGTAGTTTAAGTCTTTGGTTCTTTTAATTGTGATAATTTCGGCTGGCATTTAACAAAAACCCACCAATTCACTATCTCAACAAATTAGAATATGATGACATGCCAATCAGCTAATCAACTCAAAACACCTGTAAAAGTATTCTTGAGCCTTCAAAATGGTCTTAGTTTGGTTCACTAGGCTATACAATCACGGGGAAGACTGCTGATCTGACCGTTGTCCAGAAGACAATCATTGACACCCTTCACAAGGAGGGTAAGCCACAAACATTCATTGCCAAAGAAGCTGGCTGTTCACAGAGTTCTGTATCCAAGCATGTTAACAGAAAGTTGAGTGGAAGGAAAAGGTGTGGAAGAAAAAGATGCCCAACCAACAGAGAGAACCGCAGCCTTATGAGGATTGTCAAGCAAAATCAATTCAAGAATTTGAATGATCTTCACAAGGAATGGACTGAGGCTGGGGTCAAGGCATCAAGGGGCACCGCACACAGACGTGTCAAGGAATTTGGCTACAGTTGTCATATTCCTCTTGTTAAGCCACTCCTGAGGCATCTTACCTGGGCTTAGGAGAAGAACTGGACTGTTGCCCAGTGGTCCAAAGTCCTCTTTTCAGATGAGAGCAAGTTTTGTATTTCATTTGGAAACCAAGGTCCTAGAGTCTGGAGGAAGGGTGGAGAAGCTCATAGCCCAAGTTACTTTAAGTCCAGTGTTAAGTTTCCACAGTCTGTGATGATTTGAGGTGCAATGTTATCTGCTGGTGTTGGTCCATTGTGTTTTTTGAAATCCAAAGTCACTGCACCCGTTTACCAATATTTGTGGAGCACTTCATGCTTCCTTCTGCTGC
>NC_056572.1:34377660-34380965 GCF_018340385.1 Cyprinus carpio | reverse complement strand
ACCTGGGCTTCCATACCACCTCAGCAGTGCCACAAACTGATCACCTCCATGCCACGCAGAATTAAGGCAGTAATTAAAGCAAAAGGAGCCCCTACCAAGTATTTACTACATGTACAGTAAGTTAACATACTTTCCAGAAGGCCAACAATTCACTAAAAATGTTTTTTATTTTTTTTATTGGTCTTATGAAGTATTCTAATTTGTTGAGATTGAATTGGTGGGTTTTTGTTAAATGTGAGCCAAAATCATCACAATTAAAAGAACCAAAGACTTAAACTACTTCAGTCTGCAGTGCACTGAATTTATTTAATACTCAAGTTTCACAATTTGACTTTTCCACGACATTCTAATTTATTGAGAAGCACCTGTGTGTGTGTGTGTGTGTGTGTGTGTGTGTGTGTGTGTGTGTGTGTGTGTGTGTGTGTGTGTGTGTGTGTGTATTAGACTGCTGGAGGATTAAATCCTTATATGGTTTGTGATTAATAGCTGTCAGGTTGGTGAATGGATTCGGCCTCTGTTCTGGAAGAGTGGAGATTCTCCACAGTGAAACATGGGGAACAGTGTGTGATGATCTGTGGGATTCTACAGACGCGGCAGTGGTGTGTAGAGAACTGGGCTGTGGAAGTGTTATAGAGGCAAAGAGTTCAGCTTATTTTGGACAAGGTTCTGGACAAATATGGTTGGATGATGTCCAGTGCTATGGGAATGAATCTACACTGAAAAACTGTTCATCAAGAGGATGGGGATCACATAACTGTGGGCATGGTGAAGATGCTGGAGTCATCACCACTGCTTTTTCTATGTGGTTTGGCTGTTAGTCCACACGCAAACACATTATCAGGTCACTCAAACTGAACCTTTTTGAAAACTCCTGCTAGGGTGAATATTTTTAGAATTTCTGGTTCCATTGTTATCATGTAGCCGGTGAAAACCAGAGATTTTGGCTTGTGACGTCAGTGTGTGTGCTGGTAACAACTGGCAATAAACTTTTCAGGCTTCTAATTGGCCAACATGGCTTTTATGGTTAGTGCTATATCGCCACCTGTGTGTTTGGCATGCTCTTGACAGTACTTCACAGCATGTTTTTGGGTTTTCATGTGGGTGAATTTTATTTATTTATTTTTTAAATGAAGGAGGAACAGCTCAGTTTATAAAAATACCAGTGTATGTGTGGACTGACCCTTACTCTCACACACCTGTTTCTGTTCTTCCTGGTTACTGTCCTCGTGTATCTAAGCTCTGAGTTTAGTTTAATTTTAAATTTGACAATACAGGTTATTGCAGCAAGAAAAAAAAAAAAAAAACTTTTTCCTCTTACCAGCGTGTGTGTGTGTGTGTGTGTGTATATATATATACAGTATGTGTGTATGTATATATAAACATATTTCAAATACCACAAAAGGTCATTTATAAAACAATTTAAAAGCATGGGGAATAAAAAAGTTTGTCTTTTTGTTTTTGCTTTTGGGCATAACATGTTCCCTACTTCGACAAAGTGAATAAGTTGAAGCTGGAACTACAGTCAAAAAGCAGGCAAAGGCATGAATTGTCCTTCATTATGTTAGTGAGGTTGTATGGTATCCCTCATCACTGTTTTTCACTCACATAAGGAGAGAAGAATTTGAGATCCTATTAGCAACACATATTTTATCCTCTCCTAACCATCAGAGAGACCTTGAGGCAGTCCACCCCTACAACGCTTGCATCAAAGCCTGCTTTGGGTCTCGGATTCCGTCTGCGTGTTTCAAATAAACTTAGCTTTCACAAAGAAATTCCCGATTCGGCGTTGAAATAAGGGGTTTTTCTCATCTGCGCTGATAGGACGGAATCAACCAGTTAAATCCGGGGGGAGGATTGTGCTTGTTGGAATAACCTGATGGTGCACACAATAAACATTAACAGAGCACAATCTGTCATGAAAATGCTGGAACTACTCTGCGTAGCCTAAGACTAGTTTATATCCCTAGGGAGTTCAGAAATGTCGTTATTTGTGCTAGGTATATTCCACTGTGAGAGCTGCTTCCTTCATCGCGGATCATTATGTCCATCGTCAGCTGCCAGCAAACTCCTAATGCCCCCCTGCTTTGATGTTGGGTGTGATTTTAAATCACTGGTAAATTGGAACGCTTCACACTGCATGCTTTTGACAATGAGTCAATTTGAATAAACCACGTCAAAAAGATTTTGGTTTGGACAAGATGTTTATGGCAACATCAAAAATAGCCTAAACTGCCAAACCTAATCCAAACCCTAGCAAACTCTGACCACAATACAATACAACTAATGTCCCATCTAGAAGACGGCTGGCGAGCAAAACAAACCACAGACCAAAGCATGGGGACTGTCTGATCAGAAGACAGTAGTAGCACGCTGTGTTGTGTGTGTGCGTGTCACTTTGCATGACTGTAGCAGTTCCCCCCACATTTCAAACATAGATGATCTGACCAAACCAAGAACTAGCTATATCCTTTTTTTTGCGTAGAAAATGTGGTGGCAAAAAAGACCCATTACGCGGCTGTGTAGCCTTAACAATAAGGGCGTAGCCATAAGGAAGTGCAGCAGTTTATTAAACAGAAAAACAGAAAAAGCTTTCGGAAAGAACCTAAAACTGTAACAAACAAAATCTCAAACCGTTTTCTTCGGTAGGGCACAAGGCAGTCGAAAAAAGACTTACTGATGTAAAGCTTTGTCCAACATCAAATAGTCAAACTCTAGAAAAAGACTGTGGCCATTCGTGGAAAGGCCATACATTATAAAAACCAAGTAAGGAAAGACTTTGCATTTCCACTTGTGTGGGATGAAACATCACAGAAAGCGAACAACTAATTAATGTTATTTGTAGTTTGAAACAGAGGACAATGTCGTCGCTGAGTGGTAAAACCTTCGCTGGGGTTTATCCCATATGATCCCAGGATGAATAACCGTAGTGTGTGGTTGAAGAACCATGGTTCCAGTCTGCGTGTATTTAGACAGGTGTGTACCAAAAAGGTCAACGGGGGAGAGGCCCTGATGGCACTTTCACATCCTTTTTTCAGCAGGCTAAAGACTTTTGCAGAGCTGGTGGCTTGTTTTCCACCAACCTATAGGTACACATACTGTCCCCAGTCTTTGGAAAAAAAAAATCTCATCCAATAGCATTCAAAAAAAAACTGTACAATGGACAGTAATGACTATAGACCAATAGCATTAATGTGTATTGATGAAATGTTTGTAAAACATTCTGGGTTCCTTGCTTAGAGCTGATATTGACCCAAATGCAGGATCTTCTACACTTTGTTTACAGGCACAGCAAAGGATGCTGTTTA
>NC_056572.1:34352719-34377364 GCF_018340385.1 Cyprinus carpio | reverse complement strand
TACTTGGAAATAGTAATTAGTCACTAATTACTACTCAAATAAAAAAATAAATATTGGTCAAGTTACTTGGAAATAGTAATTAGTTACTGATTACTTCTCCAAGAAAGTAATCCAGTTACTTTACTGATTACTTATTTTCAAAAGTAATTAGTTACTTTACTAGTTCCTTTACTAAGTTTCTTTTCAAAAACATGATGCACAACCTGAATACGCTAAAAAGCAACAGACCTTTCAGCCTAATTCTATTCTTTCTGCATATTCCATCATCTAAAATTGAATCAAATTAAACATTCTCGTTTTTTTAAAACTTGTTTTATTAGTTTCAATATTTTAACTTTATGCACATTGCATAAAGCAAAAATTAAATTAAATGCAACAGTCTCAGACTTGAAGAAAATTGTTGAACATTTAAACCTATTTTCTGCACATTCCACCATATTTTAATGAAATAAAGTCCTTCTTCTGTTAACTTATATTTCTGCATATTCGAGCATATAAAATATTTATTTTTTGTAAAATCCTTCATTCGAATAGATGTAAATAAAATACAGCAATAAAATAATTAAAATGAAAGTCTCTCCTGACTGTATTCCAAATTATTAATATTTACGTCTTTTAAACAGTAAAGTGCAGAGAGGGCTAAAAATGAGTTTACCAAAACAGAAAATGCTGTTGCATTGCCACATTTAGGCTGTTAGTCCAGTCTCATTTTATGGCTACCCTGACAAGGCCCTATGTTTTTTTTTTGTTTTCTTTCGGAGTGAAAGATCGCATCAGCAGAAGCTTCTCAAACCTCCTATCACACAGTCTGTTCCTTTTCGGGGAAAGCACCAATCCACCTAAACTGAACAGCCGTTCCACTGGTGCACTGGATGGAGTTGGAGCATTGTATTTCATTTACATCTTTTTGAGGTTTGGGAACTGATTCAGAATTTCAAGCTCATACCCCGACTTTAAATAGTCAGTTACTTCATTTTCTGCTGAAAAGCTTTCTGTAGGCTGGTTCTCAAATCAAAAAAAGTCAATTTCAGCTGGGCTGGCTGCCAGTTGGGACACATTAGCATTGTCAGCTGCAGGAGCAGTTTTACGACACTCTGTTGTCAGAAGCACCTTCAAATGCTCTCTCCTACGCTCATCTTTCAGCCATCGAAGTTTGAGCTTGGGACAAGTGGCCGCTGCAAGAAGTCCTTCTTGGCTATCCAGTACAGCATTAAAACGAATCTTGATGGCCTGTAAAATACAATATGATACAAAGAATATATTTATTTTACTATATAAATTGGCTATTTTAACTATTTTGTGGGCTCTACTGACCTAAACCATCTCATGTGCTATCAATACTGTATGAGATTTAATTTTGGTTGAGGCTGTTTTGACCTCTTTATTTTCAATCTTATCTTCTATTGATGTTAAGATTAATATTCATGATTAATGATGATCAATATCCCTGATATTGAACGGGATGAATAACTGATCTTTTATTATATTCTATAATTTTAATAATTGTACTCACTGCTTAAAACAAACAAAGTGTAAGATCTGCCCACCATGAATGGTATAATAAATTCAACAAATCCACCCAAATCAATTATCAAATAATAATCTTAACTTTACAATAACATCTGGAAGGCTGGCTGTCATTCTAGAGAGGTCATCTTTCAGGGCAAGTGTCTTTGACATCAGGCTTGTAAGTGTTGGTAGTAAAGCCCCATAGGTGCACTCATCCCCTTGTAAGATGTCTAGTGCTACGGTCAGGGGCTTCATCACGGTGCAGTACTCTTGTAAGAATAGGTACTCCCTTTCATTAAGGCACTTGATTCCCAGTTTTACACACAGGGGATTCAGCTCATTCATCGGAATTGTGATGATTCTGGAAATGGCCTCATACAGGGAATTCCACCTTGTGGATGTGGGTACCATTCGTTTTTCTGCGGCTGACTTCCTCCACCTGTTCAGAGGCTAACGTTGATCGACTTGCTTTAGTTCAAAGAGCAGAGCATTTTGCAATACTACTCCTATATACAGCCTTGGTGTCTGCACAGGAATTTAGATGTTTGTCAACATCGCTTGTTGAAATGAAGTTAATTGTGTGTGATGCACACCTGTAGTATGGAGGGAGGCTTAACTGTCCATCACCAGATGCGGTTGAAAGAGCTTCTATGACATCTGTAAAAGTCGGTTCCTCATTATCATCATCACCTTCTTCTTCATATTCAGATTCAGACTCCAAATTACAGGGCTGACACACTCTGAATGCTTTGGCAAAATTAGATGCATTATCAGTTACAGTGGCAACAACTTTGCCATGCAGTCCATATGATGAATGGATTTCTTCAATCTCTGCTCCAATTACATCATAGGTGTGCCTGCCTCTAATTCTCTTACATGCTAGGGCGGCCTTGTTGCGCTGTAAAGTGGAATTAATCCAGTGAACTGTTACACCCATAAAACTTTTTGTTATTCACCGTCCAGATGTCACCAGTGGTTGCAACAAAGTCTACATCTCCGAGTGCAGCCTTCAAATTAGTGTCCATTATGTCATATATCTCTCTCAAGGTATCCTGCAAATGACTTTTTTCTGCAGCAGCTTGACAACCGTGTTTGGTCTGTATTTTTCTTCTACGATGCGTCAGAACGATTCTGAGTCAACAGGGGAAATTGGCAGCATGTCCTCGACAATATAGCCAGCGACGCTGCTTATTCAGTTCAGCGGCACTAAGTGCTGTCGCACTTGCTTTTAAGTCTATTTTCACCTGTTTAGCAGGAGAGGGTACCACGGAGGTTTCGCTCAGTGGAATTGGATGTAGCCGCAGCAGTCATGTCAGCTGGGGGTTCAGGGTTTTTTTCAGTAAGTTTCACATTCCTGTGCCGGCTTTGCTAGGTGTTTGCTCAGATTTGAGGGGGAATTTTTTTCGCTGTAGATAAACGTTTTTCTTCCCTCGCAGAGTGTACAGACGGACGCTAATGTTTTTGTCACCTTTAACCGAGTTAAACTCAAAGTAATGTCGGTACTTCCAAGCATTAAACGCTGCATGGTCTTGCTCTCTTCCGCACTCCATGTTGTCCCTTCTTGTTCAACACTACACTGATTGACGGCGCGGCGCTTATACGTCATTGTGAATTACGACTCACGTCACGACACGAGACAGTCTCACGAAACAAAAATCAAGGTTAATTAACGCAGTAACACCAGCCTGCTTACGGGGAAGCAACAGTAATCGAATTACTGTTTTTGCAATTGTAATCCCTTACTTTACTCGTTACTTGAAAAAAGTAATCGGATTATAGTAATGCGTTACTTCTAACGCGTTACTGCCCATCAGTTCCTAATCTCGTTTGCTTTTTGTAGATTTTACCTCAGCTTTAAACACGGTTCAACCCCATCTCATGATCCAGAAAATTAGTCAGTTGAATGTTAACCCTTTCCTGATCAAATGGTATTACTCTCTTAACCAGCCGTACCCAGGTTGTGAAGATCAATAACACACTATCAGATCCAAAAAAAATTACGTACACAGGTGCATCCTCAGGGCTGCATGAGCTCGCCAGATATTGGTTAAAAGCAGCACTTTTATCTGTTGTTGATATTGCTCAACTATGTCACATGATAGAAAAATAAGTGTGTGATTCTGCTCGTCAGCGGCAATGCTGTCTCTGAGAAAAACCTGCAATCCAGAGCTGGCGAGTAACAGGTTACATGTAATCCGGATTATGTAATCAGATTCCAGAAATAAGTACTTGTAATTAGAGTAAATTACATTTTGAAATACTCAGAATCAGACTACAGTTACTTTTTACAGAGCTAGTACTTAATTGAAATGTTTATTTAAATGTCTGAATCCTAAAATAAACTCTGTGGGTGAAAACACTGAACAGTTGTGATATCAAGGACTGAGTGTGTCCTTTCTCTGGCTCAGCACCAGCCAAACCCCGGCACGTCAAAGGGTTAAAATCAATTATAATATAACATTTCACTAAGATAGATTTAGATTAAAGTTTTTGTCTTTTGTAAAATCTTCCTAGGTATATATATTTTTTTGTAATAAAAATAAGCTTCTGTTTCATAAACATGGTACTGATAACACCTTAACATTATTTACCATACCTTATAGCAGGGGTGCCCAACCCTGCTCCTGGTGATCGACTGTCCTGCAAATCCTAATCCAATCCTAATCAATCCTAATCCTTGATTTGGGTTGGAGCTAAACTTTGCAGGACAGTCGCTCGCCAGGAGCAGGGTTGGGCACCCCTGCTTTATAGGGTCTTTGTTATTATATTCCAATATCTTTTTGCCCCATTTAGCTAGTTATATATTAAGAGTTGTTGTGTTAAATGTTTTACGTTGTTAATATAAAATTATGTTCCGTAAATGCATTGTCTGCTGGTTTATTTAGCTACTTTTCCAGTACACCACATTAAGTATGCCACTTAGTACTGCAAGACTTTGAAAGTTAAAGTGCAAATGAACAGCTGACCACTCTTGTAGGTTTGCTACTGTTTACAATTAACAATTGTAGAAGGGTAAAAAAACTTTTTTAAATCTAGATTAATCTCACTGTAATCTTGGAATTAATCTAGATTAAATGGCTCATTTGAATTCTGCTGAAGGCATTCAAATTATGTTCAATAAGATGTACTTGTTAGTACTGATAGAGCTGTGCTGCACTCAAATATAGTAAATTAACGACGACTCTTGCCCTGCGCTACATTGCTTGGCCCGGCATCTTCCGCATTAGCTAAGGGATGCTTTGCATTTAGGTGGTACTTGAGACTGGAAGAACTCCTACAGTAAACTAATTCCACGTTGCACAAGTTGCAAACAACCTTACGCACCCATGTTAAACAGATTCCAGCGTTCACGCGGTTGTGGTCCGTCAGTGCGTTCCAGGAGCGGTGCGACTGCAGCAGTGCAGCAATCGTTTACGTACCGAGTCTATGTTTGCTGTGCTGCATGCACTGAATTAAAATAACAGCGCATTGTTCGCGGTAAAAATAACATGGATTGACACGGAAATAGCAGTAATGTTCACAATAATGCAATATTAATTAAAGGCTTCTGTGTTTATACCCGCAACACATGGGTTTTTGGCGGTAGGTTTAAAACAAGAAAAAGAGCACCTTTAGATAAACGAGGCAACATGATATAGGCCCTATGCACTTTTATGGAAGCAGAAAAACAAAGTTCATTAAGAACCGTGCGATGCGTGTAATAAAAGATTTAATGCACAACGGTCCGGAGTCCGACTGTGTCTGTCCGCGGTGCTTTCATTTAAATATTGCGATATCCCAACCAGAAAGTAGCCTAAATGTTGTGTTAAAATGTTTTGTCGCTTGCTTGAGCAGCTTATTATACAAACCTAGAGTCTATTTATGAACTAATATGTTGGTTTGATATTTATTAGTTTTAAACTAATGGCTAGGAGTTATGAAAGATGTTTTCCTGGCTGTGATAAGAGTCAACAATTTTTTTTTTGTTTTACATGGTTTGAATATAGAATAATGAAACAAGGTGAGTGTCGTTAGTGTCGTGGGACTAGCACACAGCCCGCCGCGACTCCCTCCAGTTAGCGTGACCCGCAAACCGTTCCGTCCTCGTCGTCGAACCAGCACAATGAGGTCCGTCTGCTGATTCGGCAACAAATACGTAACGCATCACGTGACTGCACGCTCGCCGCAGGCGCAAAGGTAGGGGTGATGAAACAGGCGTGCGAGTCCTTGTCCGACGGTTTTTTGGCACTCCAAGCTTTGGCTAACTATCTCACCAGTATTGGCATACAGCACCACAGGGTCGCAAGACTCGTTCTCTCCCCCTCCAGTGCAGGCCCGGTCTAGGTAATACATCTGCCCGCTCAAACTAACATCGGTGCCCAAGGGCATCGCGCTGGTTGCCGTAGACTACGACCCAGTCCTTACAGCCCCTAACTTTGAGAATAGATTAACCGCCGCGTATATTTTTTTGTTTTTTCGCGCCCCCCACACGTCAATCGCCAGTTAACGTCTTTAATGCTCCCGATAAACGCGCATCCAACATCCGTAGTAATCACACATGTCCCCAGGACAGACATTTGGTATATCCGTAAGCACAACCACCCACCAGTTCCTTAACACAATAACAATCGATACGAGCTAACCCGGGTTGAGATAAGGATGCAGTAGTCGGCCCCCCAAATAAAATTCTGCTTAGGCCCCATAAAGGCTTAGGCTGGACCTGACACCATATATGATTTAATATTATTAAATCCATACAGACAGTACAACTTCATATAACTCACACCAGCTCAAAAGCAAGCACAGTCCAGAATTGTTTGATACATTTACTTTTCCAATATGTTGTATTTTCTCTAAAACAGGGATCTCCAACCCTGCTCCTGGAGAGCTACTGTACCATTCCTGCAGACTTCAGTTTCAACCATGCCCAACACACCTGTCTGTAATTACTGGCAGCCCCTGGAACACATTGATTAGCTGGTTCAGGTGTGTTTAACAATAGCTGAAATCTGCAGGACAGTAGCTCTCCAGGAGCAGGCTGGAGACCCCTGTTCTAAAATGTTGACAATTGTGCTATTGATGGAAAAGAATAAGTCAGCGTTCTTATTCCTGATCCCCGTGACTCCCCTTGCCTTCATATTTTGCATGTCTCTCGTTTAACACACCTGATTCAAATCACCAGCTCAATGGAAGAGAGCTTCCTATGAATGAACTGTGTTCGATTGATAGTGGTCCCTACACAGTGTTCACTGCTCTCTACTCTCTGCAAACGGGAAATATGCTGAAAGTTTACTTCACTTAAGGAACATGGATTTGTTCTACACCACTGCCTGCAGTATCTTCACACATAGATAAAATTTACCACAGAAGTGTGAAGGGGTTATTTAACCATAATCATGAGATCTGCATAGTAGTCATGTCTCACAAATGCCCTTTGAATGGAACATATACACTCCTTTCAAACTGTAATCATGGTGGAATATTCCATGAGTCCACTTTCACAGGACACATAAGGTCGTAGAATAAACCTCTGAAGCGATAAGAGTACAATATAAAATGTGCAGCTAGTTTTGGGGTTGCGAGGAATGGAGGATTAAAGAACCGCTGAAATAAGTAATATCAATGTAATACCACTGATTAACCCAATGCATGGCTGTATAGTCCTATTAATATTTTTAATTACTGGTTATATTGCCTTTGGATATCATCTTTTTATACATTATCTTTTTTTTAATTCTAGAATTTCTTTTGCTGATTTTTGATGCTTAAAATGTTAAAAAACCTTTATCAGAGCTTCGTATCTTTCTGGCTGTGAAGCAATCTGGATTTCATTCTCTCTTATATTTTAATCTTCGGGCCATTACTACCAGCTCCCAAATGTAACCTTGGGATCCCTCCATCCCTGCTTGTCTGTGCGCAGGTGTGTGTGTGTGTGTGTGTGTGTGTGTGTATCTGCTGAGACCCCTGATGTGTGCCTTTAAAGCACAGGGTGTGCCTGCCTCAGCCTGGAGTCGATGATGTTCCTGCAAAGCTCAAGCCCAAACCCTACATTCCCCCAAAACACACCTGAAGCAACCACTTAAGGTCTTCAGGTTCACTTCTAAAAATTAAAAGGCAGGTGTGTGTTTGATTAGGGGTGGAAGCTAAAATCCTTTGCAGGACAGTCGTATCGCCAGGAGCAGTGGTTGGGCACCTCTCAGCCCAGTAGATTTCAGCTCCAACTCCCTAATCAAACACACCTGGTCTGGCTTAATCAAGGTGCTCAAGGCTCCTTGATAATTACAGTGACAGGTGTGTGTTAGAGCAGGGTTGGAACTGAAGTCTGCAGTGATGGTACAGTAGGAGCAGTGCTGGAGATTCCTGTTCTAGAAAGTGCCACTTTTCATTGCTGTACCTAAAAACAGCTCAACTGCTGAGGCTTAAATCCTGGCGGGCGGTTTGTGATTACAGCTGTCAGGCTGGTGAATGGATTCAAACCTTCAGTTCTTGGAAGAGTGGGAGTGTTCTCCACAATGAAACATGTAAAGTCAGTGCATGATGATCTGTGGGACTCCTGGGCAGACGCTGCAGTGTTGTGTAGAGAATTGGGCTGTGGAAGTAAGAGTAGAGTGCAAAGAGCTCAGCTTATTTTTGGACAAGGTTCTGGACAAATATGGCTGGATAATGTCCAGTGCTAAGGGGAATGAATTCCATACCTCGAAAAAACTGTTCGCCAAGAGGATGGGGATCATATGACTGCTGGCATGGTGAAGATGCTGGAGTCATCTCTGCCAAGGTGAGTCAAAAACATTGTATTTATGCTGCCAACTGATGGTATAGCTGTGATGTTGTACCAGTATTTTTTTTTTCTTATTAACAATGCAGCAGTGCTTCTCATGTTTTTAAATTACTGGCTACTTGAAAGCACCAGCGCTTATAATTAGAGTATTTCATTCTGTTTCATATTTCCAGTTGCACAACTGTCACATGTATTCACTCCTTTCTCTCTCTGTCTCCTATCTGCCATACCTGTGTTTGTTGCTGTAGTTTGTTTCCCTGATTTTTTTTTTTTTTTTTTTTTTTAAGTAGGCCCTTCCACATAAACACATAAAAAGCATTTGTAAAAAACCGCCAAGCTTTTTCTATGTGGTTTGGTTGTTAAGTCCACACACAAATGCATTATCAGGTCACTGAAACTGGAACCTTGGAAAAATTCCCTGCCAGGGTGAATATTTTGTGAACCTCTTCTGGTTTCAGTAAGTTACCGCGCAGCCCGTGAAAAACCAGAGATTTTGCGGTGTGCTGTTACACTCTCCCCAAGTACACCAGGTAGGTCGTGCCGTTCTGGAGTGCCGTGATAGCCCTCAGCAGAGTTTAGCCTAAACCTGAAAAAAAAACCTCACTTGCCTGTGTAAAGCTTTCTTTAGCAATCCTGGAAGACCCTTAAATTAGCTCGCTCAGGTGTGTTTGATTAGGTTAGAGCCAAACCCTGCAGGACATCTGCACTCAGGACTGGACAAGTATATTTGAGCAGCCCGTGCAATAGAGGGGCTTAGTAAGATACTGGCTGGATTCTTCTCTCATGCTCCTGGCCACCCTGAGTATGTGCTTCTGCCTTCAGGAAGAAGGTATAGAGTGCCCAAATGCTCATTCAATCGGTTCAAAAAAACTTTTGTGCCTGTTTGGCATTAGAATTTTGAAATGGTGGGGCGACAAAGGTACAGGTACTGTCTCATCATTTAGCCCCATGCATTGCTTTATATTATTTTATTTATTTTATGCTGGTATTACGGCTTGATGGTTTTATGCGCTGGATAATTGTGTGTAATAGTGGCTGTTCCATTGTGCATTGTGACCTTTTATGTGGTTCTGCATGCTTTTGCCCCCCTGTATAGTATATGTTTTTTAAGTTTGATATGTGGTTTGCTTATTTAAAATGAGATTTTGTATATGCAGCATAGCTACTCAAGCTCCAAGAAAAATTTCCTTAGGGGGGACAATAAAGTATATATTGTATCATATCAAGCTTCTCATGTACTCCAAGAGCTGGGCTATAAGTGAAAGTCAAGTGGCAGCTTGCATTAAATTGCTGTATTGGAGACACGCTCTTTGCAGCACTAAGATAATAAATTCTGGCGCGTGACTTTGAAATCATATACTTGATATGTGCATCCCATGACACATCAGATATTATTTGAACTCAAGCTGCTTAAAAGTGGAAACTCTGCGATTAATGCGGTCCTGAAATTACTGGAGAAAGAGGAGCTCCACTCATTGCCAGTGAGAATTCTTGTCAGTTCCCTACTCTGCCACTGGAGTCCAAGGCCTTCTGAGATAGGTCAGGTAAGGGATCCCATTGGACAGCTCAGTGATTGTTAAATCATCAACATATTTCACAGGAATTATTGAAGGGGGAAGATGTAAATCCAAGCCCTTTATACAGATTACAAAAAGCAGAGTGGACAAAAGTCCCCTTGGGGAACACCGGCTGAAATTGGATAGGAGTTGGATACACTCAGGGACCCCACTTGTGTTTTCATTTGTTTCTTTTAATGACAGCAGTCAACATAACAACTGAACAATTATTTGAACTGTACATTGAACTAAATGTTGGAACATGGACTTGGAACAGGAGAGCTACTCCGGCTGCTATTCACAGGACATAGAGTGTTACTATCTTCACCACCCTGGGTGCATGCTGATAAAAAATGCTGATATTTTTGACTGCTTTTCAGGTGGCTGACACGACATATATTTTCTGACATGCACTCTCTGTCCGGCTGGTGGGAGTGTGCTCACCTGTGTGCTGCACACATGTGTCTGTGTGTGTGCATCAGGGTGGAACTCCCCTAATATAATGGCAAGTGAAACACTAAGTAACTGACAATACCCAATTTTGTCAAAAGCTCGAGCAAAATCAACAACAACAAAAGAAAAAAAACAGCATGAATGTCTATTTTCTTGGTGACTGTTTCCTCCAGAATGTCATCTCTGAGGATTCTTTTGTACACTTTTCCAACACAGCTGATTTTTCCCTTTCTTCCCTGTCAGGTATTGTTTATGTTAGTGTGCTATATCCAGAGTTATTGTACCACACATTGGCCCAACGACAGATTCTAATGGGATGGGTGAAAGTTTAGGTCTTTTACTTGTGCTGCTGCAAAGTTCACTTAATTTATCAGGATTTAGTTTCAATTTTTAGTCTAGCTCTGTGTTTAATCTGACTGCAATAGTAGGAGAAGCTCGTGGCTATACTGTAGAGGTTCACAGCACTCACAAAAAGCACTGAAAAAGTGGCAAAGAACCATCAAAAGGGGAAAAAAAAACAGCCCGTCATATTAAAGTTAGTCATTGTTATAAACCAATAAATGACAAGGTAAAACAACAAACAAACAAACAAAGCACAAGATTGTAAAAAACTGCACTACACGCTACCAAACTGTTGCTGTGTTTTGCCACAGTGCCACCCCATAAGTCACACCTGGCCGGAGATTGGAAAATGTTCTCAGCAGAGATCCTGAGGAAAACATGCACTCAGCAGAAGAACAGAATTCTTCAACAATTATATTAGGAGGAAGATAATCTAAAATATAAGGAAGTGCTGTGAAATGAGCCATTTACCCAATCACACTGAGGCCTGTTCACAGACCAGGGCTTAGACCTAAGCCAGGATAGGCCATGTAACTATGACATTTAAAGGGAAATCCACTGCAAAAATGTTGTCATTAACCCTTACCCCATGTCGTTCAAACCCTTAAAAGCTCATTAAGCTTGGCTCCCAGTTTAAGATATTTGGATGCAAAACCGGTAGGCGTGGACTGTCCAAGACTGCCAAGTAACAACAGTGTCAAGGTCCGGGAAAGTATGAAAAGCATCGTCCAGAATATACCATCTGCCATCAGGGCATTCAAACGCAACGTTATGAAGTGACGAGGAATACTGTTTGTACACGAAGAAAAACAAAATAAAGACGTTATTAAAACAATTCCTCTCCCTATGTGTCTCTCCAATGAGCGTAACGCATTTGGACAAATCTGAGCAGTACGCATGCGGATTATGCTCTTCTGTATCAGCTGGCACCACAAGGAGATGTTTTTGTACGTGGAGTTAACCCTTTTGGTTTGAATGAAACAAGCGCATAGGCGCAGCGCTGCTGGCACAGTGAAGAAGCTACGCCGCCTGCGTACAGCGCAGGAATTGCCAAAATTATGCGTACTCTGATTTGGATATACACAGAGGAGATAAATTTGTTTGAAAAAAAAGTCAATATTTTTGGTTTCTTCATGTACAAAAAGTATTCTCGTCACTTCATAAAACATTGCTGTTGAATCACTGATGGCAGATGGAGTATTCTGACGATGCATTTCCATGTTTCCTGGACCTTGACACGTGTTATTTTACTTGCACTCAGTCTCAAGCCTACCGGTTTCCATCCAAAAATATCTTAAATTGTGTTCCGAAGACGAACAAAGCTTTTAAATGGGTTTGGAACGACATGGGATAAAAATGATTAATGACACAATTTTCATTTTGCAGTGGAGTAACCCTTTAAGTATTTATAAAACATGCACAAAAAAAAAAAAAAAACATTACTGGTGTGCATTTGAGACAACAACCTAGGGCACTGACATATTTTAAGTTCAGAATTTCCCAACAGCTCAGAATTAAAAATTTTAGTTCTGGGACTATAGGCTTATGCATTGTTTGTGAAACTGTGGGTGAGACATTTTAAATGACACCAAACGTGAAAGGGGAAAAACGATAGATTCACAAGATACATTATATGTAGTATATAGACCTTCTTATTTAAGCTTGGTCGGGGAGAGGAGGGGTCATAAATAAACAAGGACAGACATTTGGGCAAACGCATTGTCCTTTGCTCTCCAGATAAGTGAGGCTTTATGTTTGTTGCATGGCAATCTGTTTGGTGAGAGTGCCTGAACTTTGGTTTCAGTAGGTAGATCAACTGGCCTTACATTAGTATGTTCATGAGGAATAAAGTAAATTCAGAGTTGGAAATTCCCCCCTCAGTTTTATTAGCTTCCTGTTTTCTCTTTGAGTGTGACCAATTTTGTAATAACAGGACTATTTTGGTTGGTGATGGGTGGTGTGCGCTGATGGGAGGATGGAGACATAGGGCGTGAAACCAGTGAAAATGGCAGATATGGTAGCCAATATGTAAAATTTGCCTTCTCCCCAGGAACCCTAGTTAAATTTGTGGACTATTCTGCAATCACATACAAATACTCTGAAAATGTGTTTCCATCTGTTATCAATTTCAGTTCTCGCCACAGTTGTTGTTTTTTCCGGTCAACTTCTGTCTGGTGAGGTTATATACATCTACCAGTCCCACTACTACAGGTGCGGGTGATACTGGACTGTAATACTGAAGCACCAAATGTTCATAATTATTAATGTCTTCTTGAATAGCCAACAGTAATGCACCATCTGTATTCTGACTTTAGGCCATCGATTCCTCTGTTTTTGTTTCAGTCTTTCACAGCCGGTCACTTCCACAAACATCTACCAGTCCCACTAACTACAGGTGTGGATGTGGAAGGCTGGACTGGACGTAAATATTGAAGGCACAACTTGTTCATAATTAATATTGTCTTCATGAATAGCACAAGTATGCACCACGCGTTTCTGATTTAGCATGATTCCTCTGATTTTGTTTCAGTCACTCTTCACAAGCCGCGTCACTTCCACAACATTTACCAGTCCCACTACGTCGAAAAGAGGTCGCTGTCTATGGAGCGTGAGAACACAGACTGTAGGGTAAGTTCCCACTGGCTTCACAAGAGCTGTCTAGTACTATGTACAGGATGTCGGATCTGTCAGCCTGAAGCACAACGGTTCAAGAAGTAAGACTTTGTCCGTTCGTGAAGAGCAGTAAAAAATCCTACAGACTGTAAGTGTATATGTGGACGATCATGTTAGTCAATTCACAGTTCTCCACAGCCGATTCACTCCACAGCCGATCACTTCCCACCCCCCCCCAACATCTACCAGTCCCACTACTACAGGTGCGGATTGATACTGGACTGGACGGTAATACTGAAGCACAATCTGTTCATCAATTATTAATGCACGGGCTTGGGAATAGCACAGTAATGCACCATCTGTATCTGATTTAGCATGAGTCCTCTGTTTTTGTTTCAGTCTCTCTTCAGCCGGTCACTTCCACAACATCTACCAGTCCCACTACTACGGGTGAGTGTGAACGCTGCGCACTTCCTTTCATCCAAGGGTCCTGTTTGGTGAAAATTTTTATCTTGTTTGTTACAGTTATTTTATAAAAGAACACTAACATGTATGTATGCATGTCATGCATCTGAGGTTGATTTGACATTTTTCATCTCTTCATCTTATATATAATATTAAACTTGCCTAATCTAAATAAATAGTATTGTCATCATGTTCTTGTTGCTTCATTTTCACTGGCTCAACCTCAGAATTATAAATATATGACATGAGAAGTAAACGTCTCAGGATCATTAGTGTTAGGAATTCTTAATGTGAACACATTTTTGTTAGGGTCCGTTAAATATGGGATGTGATAAAAGTCAAAGGTGAAAGTTACATGAACCCATAATGTTAACTCCATACTTGGAAGTTCTGCTCTCGCATGTATCCCACCAAGTGCACACACACACACTACACACCACCCCCTTCAACAGACACACGAGCAGTGGGCAGCCATGGTTGGTGGGCATCCTGGTTTTGCTCAAGAGCACCTCGTTGATGGGTAGTGAAGGTGGGAAGACAGCACGGTTCTTTCCTCCCCCCAGCTACAATTCCTGCTGGGTAGGCATCCTTCAGGTTCCAAGTCTGACTCTCTAAACATTAGCCACAAACTGCCCCAACAGTGGGCACAGTTTTAAGATAATTTTACTAGCTGTTTGATGTTAAAATGTTGAATTGTAAATTTGTTGTGCTGACAGGAAAAGGTAATTGTACACACTTAACTTCTTGCCCAAACAAATAGAAATCCTTTGTATTATTTTCCTCAAGATTTCTGGAAAAAGTCCTCATTACTTTTACATGTAACTTACATTTATCAGACTTCCCCCCCAGTACGGTTTCATAGATACACTCAAAGGCCTATTTAAGGGATTTAAATTGATTTTTATGGTATTTATTTATTTATGTTTTTTAACAAATGACACCCCATAAGGAAATACAGGAGTATTAATAAATAGAAAACAACTTAATCAGTAACACAAACAAACAAACAAAAAAAAAAAGTTGTTGACAGACCATAAAATATAAATCATAAGTTAGGTATTCTGCCTATTAATAGTCTAAAGTCTGCTACTCAACAGATTATATTTATTGAATTTCATGCCATAATGACAGCCATTTTGCAGATCTCATAGTCACACATTCCTGAATACTGGAGGTACTGATTTCAGAAGAATCATATATTAAGCCCCTTGTATTTGCCAAGCATGGATTTTACCAGTTTTTATGAGTAATAAAGAAAAATGATAAACGTTTGCATTAAAATTATCTCACATGTACCGTGGCTTAGTACTGCCTTTACTGCAATAATGCGAATTATACAAATGTTCACCATAAAATGTTCTGAATATTAACTGGTCCGTTGGAATGTTGCAAATTACACTGTGCATGCTATTATATACAGAGATGTGATTGTCTTTACAGTACAGTTTGGTGATTTACAGGACTCTTCGTTAACTCGAGTTTTAGTGGAAATAATGTCCGGCCACTTTTTTTTCTTAATATTCCCCATCATTTCGAAAGGTGTATGATTTTTTTATTTTATTGTGTTTTTTTATTATTACATTATTCATACCAATTCTTTTGAGGGGTTGCTGTGGCCTAATGGTTAGGAGGCATGGGGAATTGGAAAATTGGCGTTCGATGTCTCCGTGCAAACAGGAGTTGTAGGTGGTGGGGCGTGAATGCACGGCGCTCTCTTCCATCCTGCAATACCATTGCTGAAGGTCGGTCTTTGATGCACGGCACGGAACCCCCAGTTGTCTCCCCGTTGGGGCGGGATTATAGCTGCCCACTGCTCCGGAGATGTGTTCACTTCTTCTATGGCTGTGTGTGTGCCACTGGGAGTGGTTTAGAACACAGCGTCACCTAATGCCGAGTATGGGGTTACCATACGTGGCAAATGTCACAACTTTCAACTTCACTTATAAAATGCATTTATGAAATATGGAATCAAAAATATGATGAAATAGCAAATGATAAAATGACAGCAAATAAAATTGTAGCACTGCCTCAGAGGACATTGAGGGGTCCAGGACAATAAGAAACCAAAGAGCACATGACAGAATACTCATGTTGGCACGGAAACTTTTCCCTAAATATTACTGGTTAGAGAGGCACAACTGGGATTATTAGATTTGAGCTCTTGTCAGGGTCAGATGTGGCAATTTGGGGCCTAATGGTTAGAGAGGTCTGATGTGTAACCAAAGAAGTTCTTGGTTCAAAAATTATTTCACAAACACCCACACACACACACACCCACACACACACACACACACACACACACACACACACACACCACACACCACACACACACATACAACACACACACACACAAACCTGGGTACCCCCCCCCCCCCCCCCCGCCCAAGATCTTTGTGTCATTTGCGTTGTTTTTGTTTATTATTGGCCTTCATGTTGATTTCTTGTCATTACGTTATAACGTGGGCATGAAGGATGCCCTGTAAGGGCAAATTCTAAAATTGAACGTATTGTTGGTGGACTCACAACTTCTATCAATAAATTAGTCAATAGAGATAATATTAGAGAAGAAACCACCATTGTGGTCATTGTGGGCTTGTTTGAAATATGATTGTGCTTTTCTTATTTATTTTTATTTACTTTTTGTGTTTTTTATTTGTTTTTTTTTTTTTTAAAACAAGGGGGCCCCCCCCTTACTTTTGTTTGCTATTTAACACTTGCAAACCATAATTTAACATCACAGAGTCTGTTATACTTTAATGCATTTAGAGCTCAACTTGTGGTTACGAGAGTCAGAAACCTCGGGAGGATGTTTTTCAAAATCTTCTTGAGCAGATCGCGAATAGTGTAGCAGCTCAAGGGTCTTCACTTTGCATGTTACGTCTGCCAAAACAGAAAAAAATAACCTTACTCGTTTAAGTTACAAAAAGACGGACCGCAGTGCTGTCTTACTGTGTTCTATAATCAGGGTTAAAGGGGGGGGGGGGTGGTAGATTAACACTATGTTTTTAGGATCAATAAATTAGACTGTGACAATCATTTTGGTTCTATGGCCTTTCAACACATCAGAGAAGATCTCTTGGGTCATCATCATCAAACCCAGCTTGAAATAGACGCCAATGGAAAACCGTGACATGTAAAAACCAGTGAGGAAACTAATTTTTCGACATGTAGGGAAGCCGACAAGCACAAGTGACAATGTCAGTTTTTACTTTCCCACTTTAGGTAAGAGGAGACACAATTATTATGTTGGCCAACCTTCATGTAAATTTTACTTTTACTGTATGCAGTGTTTTAAGAAAGGAAGACTATGTGTTTTTTAAAGACCTTAATAGTCGACAGACAAGCGACGAAAAAACCAACAATGAATCGTCGAGTTTAATTGTATGCTTTGTTATTTAATTGATTTTGAAGTGAACTTCTGTTAATTTGTGTAATATTTAAATAAATGAATACAGCACCATAACTACTTGTTTGTATTTAATCCAGCGGGTCACAGTCTTCATGGTGGACCAAATGTCCACCTTAGAGAAACTTCCCTCGACGCGCCACAACAAAATCCTTTTGGTGGACATCGATCTTATTGGTATCGCCAGGAGAAACACTCACACAAGTAAGAGAAATTTTTAGGGGGTGATTTAAAAAATAAATCAAATAACAAAATGACACCCTAATATAACCCCTAAAACCACATTTTACTTATGTTTCTGTGATTGTTGTTGTTGTTTTAACATAGTTATTGCATTTCTGTTTCTCATCTCACAGAATCAGCTGCTGTGGCTTTCATGAGCCTCCAACACGATGAGAATCTACTGAAGCCAGACGTCCTTCAACCATATCCAAGGACAATGATTAAAACCAGGAGTCAAAACTGTGGATCTCAGCTTACCTCTCCCCGAAACACCCCAAACACTAAACTAACTAAACCATTCAACTTCCCCCTAGACACATCAGATGGAGACTGAAATGTGCTTCTGTTTTATCAGAGCAATGATGAACATCTGAAAACCTCTTAATATGCAGTGTTCTGATATTTTTCTTCTTTTTTTGCAGGAGTTTGATTACCCAACGGTTCTCTGTTTCTGTGTGTACTGGAATATCAGTGAGTGGATTGTATGTGTTGTTATTTCTGTTTTAAAGACCAGCGGCAGCTACACTGTGTGTTCCTGTTATCATCTGTCCACCTTCGCTTCTCCTCATGCACACCAGTCGCCCACAAAGGGTACAGAACAAAATTTTTTCTAGTGCACGCTGAAGAACATCACAGATTTGGCACTCATGTTCTCTCACATGTTTTCTCAGAGCGACTCACTGAGGGAGCTTGTTGAATTTTGGTGTGGGTGAATCGTGGGGGGGTCCTGGGTGTTTTTCAGTTTGGCCGTTTTTGTGCTTTGGCCCTTTGTGCAAGTGGATTCCCTGAGTGAATAATGTGGCTCGAATCAACATCTGCATCAGTCTTTCTAGTTGGGCTCACAAATTTCTGGTTCTTTGCTTCACACAGCGGTTCCTGAGCCTCATCCAGCCTCTGCGAGGTGATAATGATTAAAGGAGCCCTACAGCTCAGCACAGTCTCTCTGAGCATCATCATAACTGTCTCTCATCTTCTCCATGTGTTGTTGTGCCGGGATCTCAGGCCTTCTACTACACTTCCTCTTGCTCTCACGGCTTTGTGTGGATTTTTCTGTGAAGCTGTGCGTGCTCTCCTCCTGTGTGAAGGAACCTATCACAGATCAGCGCCAAAAAGAGGGCGGTTGCTTATCATTGTTTCCTGTGTTGTGATTGGATATCTGGTTGCCTCCTGGTTGTGGTGTGTGTTTCCCTGTTCGGTCTGGTGCCTGAAGGCTACTGCAAGATGCGAAGAGTGATGTGTGACTGTTTAAAACATGCTTAGATTAAATAAAGACGTTAGTTTGGACTGTCAGCTCACAGATCTTGTTTTAAAAATTTTGCTTTTCTGTAATGATAACATTTTTATGGTAATTTTCACTAAACGATCACCCAGAATATGACAAATAATTTGGAACTTTATTATAACTTTTTTCAGTACTATTTCACAAGGCAGCCTGGAATTAGTATTTTGGATAAATTAATTCCATTTCTTATATTTGTGTTTTCCCACTAAACAGCCTGCTGGATTCAAATGGATAAGGTTTTTGGTTCTCCTCTTTTCTAGAGTTTTATCCTGGGTCCGGTTGGGGGTCCATACTCACCGAAGGTTCTACTTACAGACATTTTTTTCACTTGGGTCTGTTGAAGTATACAAAAAAAAAGTGAAAAGGTGAACCTTTCTCCCTTATTTCTGCAGATAACACACGAGCCTCTTCATTCAAGTCATCAGCATCCGGAGCTCAACTCCCAGTAGTCTAAATGCTGAAGTTTCCAGATGAAACAAAACCAAGTGCTGAGCATTGCTGTTACACTTAATCAATACAGGGACATAAACACCGATGAGCCACATTAACTAGGTATTTCACTTTTCTCTGCAGGATCATGGTGTTTTAAAAACACTGGCTCAGTTGTGGGTTCTTGGTTGCTCCTGTATTTCTGGGTGGTTTTCTTCACTAATGGCTAGTAAAAAAGGTGCGAGATCCTCTTCCTGATCTTGAACTCCCAGCAGGGACCTTCATCTTCCTGATCTACTGGTGGTCTTCAATAATGGGTTCCCCCCCCCCAGGGGACTTTTACTCAATTTACCAGCATGTTCTTTTCTCTAGGTCCTGTTCTTATTTTGGTAAATCTTTAGCTGCCTGTCTGAAAAACGCTCCTATCCCCTATATAAGTTGAACGAGTTTCATTCCCTACATTTGTACTACATTTTACCCACAATCCTCTCTGATTTCGAGTTGTACAACCCATGATGTACACTTGCTGAAGTACTATTTCCCCCATAATCCAATGTGGAAGAGTACCTGATGAGCTGGAAGCTCATCATCCCCATTCCCAAAGAAATCCACAATTACAGGGTACTAAATGACTACAGGCATGTGGTCTGTAACGTCTTTGGTCATGAAGTCCATTTGAAAAAACTGGTGCTGACCCACCTGCAGGACATTACTGGGACCCTAGCTGGATCCTCTTCAGTTTTCTCGGCCTTTAACACTATCATTCCAACCTACCTCCTGCCCCAAACTAACCTCGCTCTCTGTGCCCATTCTCCGTCTGTCAGTGGATCAAACAGCTTCCTGGACAGACAGGTCAGCAGCTAGTGAGGCTGGGAAAATAACACCTCCAGCACCTGTATAATCAGCACCGGAGCGCCTCAGGGCTGTGTTCTCTCCCCACTGCTCTTCTCCCTGTACACCAACGGACCTGCACATCTAAAGACCCCTCTGTCAAGCTCCTGACGTTTGCAGACACACCACACTCATCGGCCTCATTCAGGACAGTGGACGCTGTCTGCTTTACAGGACAGGAGGTTAAAGAGCTGGCTTGTCTGGTGCCACTCCCAGTCTCAACAACCTGGAGCTGACCATCATGAACAGCACTGTGACTGCAGTGGAGTCATTCAGGTTCCTGGGCACCACTATACCCACCATCATGAACAGCACTGTGACTGCAGTGGAGTCATTCAGGTTCCTGGGCACCACTATCTCTCAGGACCTGAAGTGGGACATTCACAATGACTTCATTGTGAAAAAGGTAGCAGAGGTTGTACTTCCTTAAGCCAGAGGAGGAAGTTTACCCTGCCACAGGAGCTGCTGGAACAGTTCTACTCCGCCATCATTGAATCCAGATCCTCTGCACTTCAGTAACTGTCTGGTTCACCTCAGCTTCTAAATCTGACCTCAGAAGACTACAGAGGGTAGTCCGTACAACCCTCCCTTCTATTCAAGAAACTGTACTTATTCAGAGTGAGCAAAGAGGGCTGGCAAATCACTCTGGACCCCTCCCATCCAGCACACTACCTCTCTGAACTGTTGCCATCTGGTCGGCAGCTACAGAGCTCTGAGCACCAGAGCGACCAGACACAGGAACAGTTTCTTCCTCCAGGCAATCCATCTAATGAACACATGCTAATAACTGTGGAACACACAACACTATTTATATTTATATACACCTACACTTATTTATCTAACACACATACTTTGTGTACATTTACATTTTGCACATAATATACCTGTACATACATAACTGCCTATTGTAGTAATATATAATACCTGCACATACAATTGTCAATTTGTATATTGTCATTCCTTACCTACTTATTCACAGATTTTTTATTCTTTTTATTATGTGTTTTTGTTCTGTCACCGTCATTCTGTTGCACTATGGAGCTTCGTCACGAAAAACAAATTCCTTGTATGTGTAAAACATATACCTGGCAATAAAACTCATTCTGATTCTGAGAGAGAGCGGTAGGGAGCGAAGTTTAAATGAGATATGTCGTTTAGTATTATTTCTGCTTTAATGGTTTATTTCATGCATTATTAAAATAAAATATATTATTTTTGGCATTAATTCAGATTACGGTTTATTAATTTACTGAGGTAGGCGTTGTTAATTTACAAAGAGATGATAGAAATGTGATGATGATTTGGTGGATGATTTAAAACATGATACGTTTGTAATCACCTGAATGTGGCGTGTTCCTCTAATGTAAAACTAAGAAGGGTTGCCTGAGGGAACTCTAAGCACCACTGTGTAATATGTGTTTATTTTTGTTGCCAGTATTGTAATAGTATGTAATTACTATGAAACCACAAAGCTGGTGCGGAAATATATATAATTACAATATAAAGTAATTGTGAAAGAGTGTTATTGCTATTAATTTATTTTCTAAAATAATATAAATGTACATAATGTATGTGAAGATGTTTCTAACGACAGCTCCAGCACTCTGAATGCACATGTGTATACGTCATCGTCTGAATTCGTTCTCTTCATTTTAGTTCACTCTTTTCTGATATAATTGCACTCAGCTGCCGCCATATATATAAGGATTAGTGAGCGAGTGAAGCGATTTCCGGCCTGGCTTGTGAGCTTAGAGAGGAATGTCAGAGGCAGTTGTTTAAAATGTTACTCTTCCATTTCCTTCCTATGATGGAATGTTCAATTGAGCCAAATCTATTCAAATGCCAACTGTCAAAAATTAAAATTTAAACAGACAAAGAATGCTTTTGATCTGCAAGCTTTTAAAGGTACTTTAAAGCTTTTAGGCCCGGCTTTCAAAGGCAACATCAAGAGTTTAGAATCTTTTGTTGCTGTTGTTGTTGTTGTTTTTCTGTTTTGTCCTCAGTAATAAAGTTTTGCATTTTAACACCCCACTCCATAGGAAAACAGTTTTGGTGTCTCTAGAAACATATATATGGAAGACAAGTAAAGCATCAGTATTTATTTCTGAAAATGCAATTCTAATCTCTTAAAGCCATTCAGTGCTTTTTTTATATATATTCTATACTAAAATTTTATCTATATATTAGCATTCACCCCATTACATGTCTCATTTTATATCTGTCATTCATTTCGATGTAATCTACTTACTAACTTTTCGGATTCGTTTTTTTTTTTTCTCTCTTGATGGAGCAGGTTTGCTGCCGCATTTACTTAGACCTTATTGTGCTTTATTTTTACTGTAGACACTTCAGGTGATCTCTATGTTTCCTTTAATTATCTCTATTATCATACAGGAATATTTATTGGCGATAGAGATAGTAGATGATTGATATTAAAAGGGGTCATATGATGTGCTAAAAATAACATTATTTTTTTGTATTTGGTGTAATGAAATGTGTTTATGGCTTTTTTTAAGGTCAAAAAAACGCATTATTTTCCAAATATGGGACATTATGGTTTCTCCTCTCTGCCTTGCCTTCTACAGAAACACGTTGTTTTTTTTTACAAAGCTCATCGGTCCTGAAAAGTGAGGTTTGCCCTGGGTGTCCAGCTATTCAGTGTATGGTGATTGGCTGAATACCTCTCAAGGTGTCTTAATGACGGAATGTACGGCCCTTAACATATTTGTGATGCGTTGTCCCGGTCAGTACACCAGCTCTACAAGACCAAAACCACTCAAAACCCCTTACAAATGAGCCATTTGTTGTTTGCATTTGCATCAGTGGGGATATAATTCACGGATTATAATGAGTTTATACTGTCTTCTTACGCGTTCGCGTTGCAAATTGCATATGGCCAGCCCGATAAACATAAAAACATATGTCTGCATTTGTGATCGGAGAAGAAGCGAAAAACAACAAGCACTACTGTACACAAGTGTTGACATCATATACCTCTGTAAATAAATACAATTTAAAACTGATATCTCACGCTCCTTCCACAATTGCACTTTGGAGAATGGAACATATACGTTAAGCTTACGAACTGGGATCCATGGCGGAATATCCTGTGATGTCACTTCGCAGGGGTACTTATGTTCAGGTGAACAAACGTCTGAAACCATAAAAGAAACATACAAAATGTGCAGAGCAGGGGTGCGTAAGACTGGAATTGAGACCACTGGTCAAACTCGCGTTTATTTGAATCATCAGTGGCAAATCCTTTACATATGTAAACGTACTTACAGACTGTGTGTCAGAGGCACCGGCATTGTAGTTTTCTCTCCCAGGACCAGGAAGCAGTCACCTCCATAAAATGTACTTGCGCACACATCTGAATATTTGGGTTGAACTGTTCTGGAACAGTGTTGTAAATGTCATTAACTTAACCACTGATTTCTAGTTGTGTCCTCTTCTTGGAAGGTCAAACAGCGTATTTTCGCTTTTTTACACAAATCTAAGCGGCGTTTCATACAAGGAAAGGTGGCAACAGCTGCATAATCAAAGAATGCGCCTTTCAACTTTCTTTTTGGCGCGGAACATTTGTACATCGTTATGGCAAATCTTCCCACATCCTGGCGTGAACATGTGGGGGTGTGTGTTTTAAGCAGGCATTTTAGGGCGGGCATTGGACAGTCTTAACTTTTATAAAGAATATCTTCTTTGGGTTTTGATACTTAAGTCAACTTTACAGATCTTCTTTATGCACCAAGAGCTTGTAACACTCCAAAGAGAAAGGAAAACTTGAAATCGCATCATATGACCCCTTTAATCAGTACATAATATTTTTATTTATGTACAGATGTTTTATCCATGTATCTTCATATGCACTCAGAGGTGGATAGTCCAGGGGTCAGAAAGTAAAAGTCCTGCCATATGTTTATTCCACCAATGAACTCAGCAGCTGATTTCACCAGAGGAGGAACCAAGTCATTCCTTCCAAGTCACAAACGAGTCTCAAGTTAAATCCCAAGTCCTCAAAGAGTTAAAGTTAATGAAATAATTAAGTGACTAATTAAATGAAGATTGTGCATTAGTGATGAACACCTGCTGTTAACAATCAACATCACTGAAGAAAAGAGAAACATAAGAACTACAACTGACTTTAAGCACAGCCTTGAATGAAATCAATTGAAAGGAAAAAAAAAACTTTGCCACCATAATTGTGGTCAGTATTTGCTTCAGTTGGACTCTTGAGCCTTTTAACAGTTTTGATAAATTTGCTTCTAAACAAATGCATTACTGTTTCATAGCAAACGTTTGTGCAATGCTGAAGCAAATCTTGAGCTAGCAGATAACTTGTGCTTTTGATGACTGTATGATCCTGATTTGAATTTCTTTGTTGTTCTTTAAAAAAAAGAGTGATATCTCATTATACATTGCCACCATAATACTTCAATATCAAGAGAAAAAAAAAAAACTTGTTTAGGATTAGGCATTTAGCCATGAACATTTATCATATGACCCTCAACATTGGTGACAAATAATTATTCATACTGCAGTGCATTATGGGAGTTTTTCATGTATTGCAACATGAAACATTTTGTTGATTCTCACCATTGTAGAGATTCATATGCTGGTTCTTGATATCTGTGTGTGTCTAAAAAGCACTGGAGCTCAAATTTCTTTATGTGTTACACAAATTTAAAATGTATTCTCTGTAAATATTATAACAGTACTT